>NC_037089.1:43305733-43464466 GCF_002994745.2 Rosa chinensis
TAGATGTGATTATTACAATAAATTATACGTGTGGTTAAAAATTTAGTCAATTTCACCATACTTTCGAACCCGATCGGATTAGTCAACCGTAGTCACTTGCATGTTTTCTTGGTTGACCGATGGCGTGATGAGTGCAAAACTTGCTTATTTTTTTACATCACGTTTGTAAATATTTCATCGATGGATATATGTGGACATAAGTTAAAAATTTCAATTTTTAATTACAAATACGTTGGCCTATACTAATTTGCCTCCTAAAGTTGTATGACTTATACATTGCATTTAAATTGTTGAGGTCCATTCTAAAGCAACCATGTAGTGGAAGATGAATTTGGAGAAACCAACCGCTCGATGGAGATATTGTAATGTTTTATGGTAGTTGTAAAAAATCCAGCCAATTTAGTTCTCGTTTCGAATTCGATCAACTAGGTCAAACTAGTTACTCTTATAAACCTATATTTATATATCATACACTCCAAAGAGCAACCTCTATAAATTCAAATAAATGAAAAAAATGACCGGTGGATGTGATTATTACAATAAATTATGAGTGTGGTAAAAATTTAGCCAATTTCACCACATTTCGAATCCGATCGAATTGGTCAACCGTTGTCACTTATATGTCTTCTTGGTTGATCGATGACATGACGACCGCGAAACGTGCTTATTTTTTCACATCAAGTATGTAAATGTTCCATCAATGATGTGCGTGGACATAAGATAAAAATTTCAATTTTAATTACAAATACGTTGGCCTATACCAATTTGCTCTAAAGTTGTATGACTTATACATTGAATTTAAATTGTCGAGGTCCATTCTAAAGCAACCATGAAGTGGAAGATGAATTCAGAAACCAACCGCTCGATGGAGAGATTGTAATGTTTTATGGTGGTTGTAAAAAATCCAGCCAATTTAGTTCTCGTTTCGAATTCGATCAACTAGGTCAAACTTAGTTACTCTTATAAACCTATATTTATATATCATACACTCCAAAGAGCAACCTCTATAAATTCAAATAAAATGAAAAAACCGACCGGTGGATGTGATTATTACAATAAATTATGCGTGTGGTGAAAAATTTAGCCAATTTCACCATATTTTGGAATCCGATCGAATTGGTCAACCGTTGTCACTTATATGTCTTCTTGGTTGACCGATGACATGACGACCGCAAAACGTGCTTATTTTTTCACATCAAGTATGTAAATGTTACATCAACGGATGTGAGTGGACATAAGATAAAAATTTCAATTTTAATTACAAATACGTTGGCCTATACCAATTTGTCTCCTAAAGTTGTATGACTTATACATTGCATTTAAATGGTTGAGGTTCATTCTAAAGCAACCATGAAGTGGAAAATGAATTCGGAGAAACCAACCGCTCGATGGATAGATTGTAATGTTTTATGATGGTTTAGAAAATCCAGCCAATTTGGGTCTCGTTTCGAATTCGATCAACTAGGTCAAACTTAATTACTCTTATAAACCTATATTTATATATCACACACTCCAAAGGGCAACCTCTATCAATTCAAATAAAATGGAAAAACCGACCGTTGGATGACATTATTATAATAAATTATGACTGTGGTAAAAATTTAGCTAATTTCACCATATTTCAAATCCGATCGAATCGGTCAACCATATTCATGACATGTAGAATATATATGCACATATTCTATATAGAAGTATAAGAACTTCCAATTTCACCATAAGCCAAATTACAATAAATTCACACACACAAAGATACACACACACACACAGATATAGCATACACACACACACACACACACACACACACACACACACACACACACACACACACATAGATAAACATGTCTAAAAAGTCCTAAATCTTCAATAATGATGATGCGGCACACTGGAGATTTCCAAATATATATGTTGGGCCTTCTAGACATGAACTTGTAAAAGATGTTGCAGATTCCCGTTCAAGCTGAACTGCCTTCACTTAAATTGCCATAACTCCTTCTAGAACAGTTGGAATCGCAAACCGTAAAATTTCTCAGAAACTAGACACATGGGGCTTTCCGTGCATATAGGGTATAGCTTCTAATTCTATCCAAGAAGTTCCCAGTAATTCAGCGAAGTTAGGTTCTAGACATGAACTTGTAAAAGATGTTGCAGATTCCCGTCCAAGCTGAACTTCCTTCACTTAAATTGCCATAACTCCTTCTAGAAAAGTCAGAATCGCAAACTGTAAAATTTCTCAGAAACTAGACACATGGGGCTTTCCGTACATATAGGGTACAGCTTCTAATTCTATCTGAGAAGTTCCCAGTAATTCAGCGAAGTTAGGTTCTAGACATGAACTTGTAAAAGATGTTGCAGATTCCCGTCCAAGCTGAACTGCCTTCACTTAAAATTACCATAACTCCTTCTACAAAAGTCAGAATCGCAAACCGTAAATTTCCTCAGAAACTAGACACATAGGGCTTTCCGTGCATATAGATTACAGCTTCTAATTCCATACGATCTGTTCCCAGTAATTCAGCGAAATTCGGTGTTTTGCACAACAGTTTTCTGTGTTAGTTAGCTCAGCTTAGCTTCTTTTCTTCTTTCTTTGAAACACACCTACAAAACACTAAATTAACGTAAATGAACCATAAATAAGGAGAACTAAACATATATACCAAGACTCCAAGAGAAAGAGGCATAGAAATATAAGAAAATATGAGCACATCAACATACATATATAGATATGTATATATATATATATATATATATAATATATAATAGTTTACTGGCTTTTACGGGCCCGGCTTAGCGGCTTTTACTGGCCTGGCTTAGCGGGCTTTTACGGGCCCAGCCTAGAGGGCTTTTGGTGGGCCGCTATCGGCCCACCGAGGCGGGCTTTTTGACTGGCCGGGCCGGGCTTTTGGCCCTCCTGGCTGGGGGGCCTCCATCCGTCCACTTGATCGCGGGCTTTTTGATGAGGCCTACTCCCAACTTTGCTGGGTTCCAAAAATCCAAACCCCTTTCAAAAAAAAAAAAAAAAAAAAAAAAAAAATCTTGATCTATAAGTTTTAATTGTTGTTCTTAACTAATTTGGAATTCTTATATATAATAAGAAAACCACGATTATATCTTATGAATTCTGGTACATATTTTCATTGATTTAATTCTTTGAATCTAATTTACTCTTCTTTAAAATTGATTCAATATATGTCGATTTCGTAATCACATGATATAGTTATACAATCAAAGTAGATCAAAACATCTTGTGTCACACCCTGATTTTCAAACACAATTAAAAATCGATATATAATCTCATAGTTATGCATGCGTGATGATTCAGCCATCAATACAAAATACCTGAAAAAAAAAATTTCCTTTTAACCTAAGTATATACTGATGCCCTGAACGCACAATGTCAATATATACTCACTCCACATAGTCATATACTACACAAGTTTACAGATTAAATTGCCACAACAAATAAACGTAAACACTCCTCAGAGCTTACTACATAGCGGAAGTCATAACAAAGGCAAAGCCAACAAAATTTGCTTCCTACCCGTACTGCTGCCAATAAGCTACCTCAGCTTCAGCCACAGTTATCCTGACCTACATGATTAACCCCTACACCATCAAATAGTGTACCGGGTTGCCACACAACAAACCCGGTAAGCTTATATGAGTGACTCAAGAACATCAATCAACAACAATCAACTTAAGGAAACACACAACCATGATTCCTTCTAACATTCCATGTCCTTTCCACTGAAAGGACAACATAAGTCACCGCCGTGATAAAAACATATTAATTGATAACTCAACAAATCAATATGAACATTCAAGTCCGACATGGATAATAAAAGAAATAATACTCTCGAGACTCTCCCTTAAACTACACACTTATGAGTCTCCAGCAACCTCGACCGTTACCTTCATAAGCTATAATGGCCAGATAGACTAGAGCTCTAACTAATCATAATCACTCGCTTGGCCAAATGCATGGTTCCCGATTTCTTGCCTTGGTCACCATCTGTGTCCGTCACCATTTAAATAAGTCGCACCTAACCTAAAAATGTTGCATAAATCTAATAAAAGATTTCCACTTCTCTACTCACCATCTGTGACTCTTGGTACAAACACTAATACATTTAAAATAAGTCACGCTTAACTCAAAAATGTAACATCAAACTCAACACTTTTCAAACAATAGAAAACATATTTTTCCACAATATTGTTTCCCAAAAAGTCGCATTCAAACAATAATATGAACACAATCACGCATATTGTTTCATCACACCACACTCACAAGAATATATACACACACACACGTAGTCATTCGCTCAAGAATGCCTATTAATACCAAATATAGTTTGCAGTTAAATAAATAACGCTAAAACATAATGGTAACTCCGTTCGTAAATAGACATTGTGAGATTACTCACTTCGATATTCCTGTTACGTCTTCACACAACTAGTTACTTACAGAACGCACACTGTCAAGCACCTAAGGAAAGTACGGTCTCAAATAAGTACATGAATTACAAAACGATTAAAGTTCGAATCCCCATTTGAACTAAAATCCATAAGTTACACCAATTGAGGCGAAACTTCATCCGAGACCACTCAAAGTCTCCGGAACACTCCTACAATCGATATGTCAAAGCTATAAGTCGATCGAATGGTCGGATCCTCACTAATAGAAAACCGAGACAATAGAAAACGATAGAAACCCTAGTAAAATCATATGATCACCAAAATTTCGTATTATATATCAAAATGAACGTATCCACGAGTAGATGATAAAAAAACCAGAAACTATCTCTGACATGACCAGAAATCGCCCCCACAGGCAGTGGCACACCGTCGTCGGCCAAACTCAAAACCACAACAATCCAACGATCCAAAATGTCAAGAATACCAAGTACAACTTTAATACCTGGGGCTCAAGCCAACTTGGCCTAATCGCCGCCGATTGTCGCCACAAGCTAGAAATTACTGTTCACCTCGAGTTGCAACTCCACACTAAGAATCAATCGAAACCACCACCAAGAATCGATAGAGGAGGCCGCTACGAGCTCAAAAAGAATGGTTTCACCTCAGCCGTCACCAGAATCGAGAGAACCAGTCAGGTCCGCCACCGCTGATTTTCACAGCCTTGTTGTGCCGCCGTGGGTGAGAAAACGCTTCTAGAGACCACCGCAGGGAGGAACGGAAGGAAAGGCGAAACGATATGGGTAGTTATCACCGGTAGTGGTCACTGGAAAATGGAATTCCGATCAGGTCGGAAACCCGGATACGGGTTGGGTCAGTCACTTTTTATGTGAGAGAATGGAGGTTTTTGGCTTTCCGGAAATGGAAGTTTCCAAAAATGAAAATAGTAAATTTCCAAAAACGGAAATTTCTATTTATAGTGGTTTCCAAAAGTATCTGAAACTTTCAATAGCCATAACTTTCACATACGACTCCGATTTCCACGTTCCACATATCCACGAACTCATATCGACACGCTCTACGATTTTTATGAAGAATGCTTTCAGAGAAACCCAATGTATAAAAAGTCAAACTTCGTACGCCTAAAACTGTGAAATTCGAATAATTATTCATCCGAAATAAATCCACTTCACAATTAACATATGAACAAAGCAGTGACCATAATTCATACAACTAATCCATTATTAATTGCAAGAATTAAATAATGAAAATTCAGGTCATCACATCTTGTTTCTTGATCTTCAACTTTGTTACGGCCCTACTCCCCTCTTTATGATTTCATGTGAACCTCTGTTCACGTCCACTTTTAGAACCTAATGCTTCTAGTTGTCAAGACTCAAGCCTAACTAATGCCTTAATTAATATCTAAAATTTGATAAGGGATATGATCTTCAATCGTACTATTTAATTGGAATATATACTTATATCCATATGGGTGGCTGTTCAAACTCAAAATTCAAGTATATTACTGATCCGCATCATATCATAAAACGAACCTCATGTTCATAATAAACTGGATCTCACAAGACCTTCATATCTATTTCAATAAAAAATGAAGGCATTTGAGCTATGAATTTTCATGATACAAATATTGGCACACATATTATAATTCAACTATGCACATGGTCTTTTGCGATTGCCCATACATCACAACTATTGCTTATTAAAGCTAAAGTAACACAATTATCTCATAAGTTGCAGATCTTGATTGATGCTCCAACATAGCTCATATTATGTTACCTATATGGAATATCATTGCATGTATTGGTGAAGATAATTTTGACCTTCATTATGTTGTATTAATCAACCTTAGGTATTCTACTATTTATTAAATATTGTATCATGAACCAAACATTTCATTAAACTAAGTACATTATTTTGGCATTACCAGTTTTGTCATTTCTTTTATTTACTGTGTTATATAGACTTATCTACGGATTTTATATTGTTGTGTAATGCAAACATTGCTCACAAGGAAATTGTTTATTTACTAATTATTTGTGAGTTATCATTTTTAGTGACACAATCCTCCAATCATTAGGGAGACAAATATACTTTGCGAAAAACGACGTGAATTGGTGTGAGATTTTATTCACCATGTCTCCTTTTACTTTCGAGAAAAAGTCTCAAAATAATTATGAGAAATTGATAAAGTGGCAATCATGAACTATGTGTTTTTGACCTATAGTATTGATTTGGACTTGCTATCCACCAATGGATAATTTAAATCCAATATATATACATGCATGTATTGCGAATGGTTATATCAAATAGTCTTTCTACCGTTATAGGGAGGAAAGACTAATGTAACAGCGTAAATTTATGTGAAATATATTCACTAAGTCTAATGTTTTAAGCTCATTGTAAGAAAAGATTATACAACCATATAACACTCTTCATGAGGTTATATTAAAAATCAACGTTCTCTTTATTAATTTTGGCTTGGATAGACATAGATGTCATAAAAGAGGCTTTCGTAATCAATATCAATAAAGCTTATTACAGCTAATGCTAATGCATGCACATAAGAATGTGTGGGATATCTAATTGATAATTATTGATGATATCTTATCTATAGTAGTTACTAATATCATCAAAGACTTCGTTGCATCTATAAACTATATTATTGGCCACATTGGAAAGAGGTAGTTCCACATGAATTTGATCATTGGAAACCTTATGCAAATATCGGACCTTGTCACCCTGAGATTACAAAGGGTGTTTATTATTTTGAAGATTTATATGACACCATGTCTATTTATAGACGCATGAGATTAATCATTCTCTCTAAGGGACAACTTTTCTATAAGTACAATGTCACATATAGCTGTTATATTGGTGAAAGGCTTATGGCAGGTTGTTTTCGTTATTATCAAGATATTAACGACATATTGCTAAAAGAATATCCCTAAATATTGTGTCATTATAAGCAAATTGCGTAACCAAAACGCTTGCAAAATTATATTGCCGAAGGTAAATCTATGAATGAAAGAAAAGAGTTTGAAGTTTACACATGCATACAAAGAGTTAAAACTCATATATACTCATTCAATTATAGTTAAAGTGACTTATTGCCTCAATGTGTATTATGACAAAAATATCGAATTCGAATTATGATATATTGTTTCACCATATTCTAACTCTTGTGAAGTTATGAATTTATCTAGAGCTCCTATAAAGCCTATATGAAATTATCAATTGTAAAAATTGATATTATGGCTAGGTAAGTTATGTAAATTTTCAATGCTTCAAATTTAGTTCTTATTTGATATTGTTATTTAGATAAAGTTTTATATAACATATCTATTTGTCTCTATCTCATCATGTGAGGTAAGATTTATTGAGAATATCATAGTTTTGCTATTACTCTAATCTTTGCAGTAATGGAACTTCATGATGAGTTTATTATATGCAAAACACACCCATTCATTATGCATTTGTGCATCATCTTACACATGTATGAGTCTTCCAAATCAAGGGGTGATTCTCATCAGGGAGAGCATTCAGAAGCCTGTTACCTAGGACATATGCGTATTGTACTCTTTTTCTCCTTCGACCAGAGTTGTTTCCCATTGAGTTTTGTTACCTTGCACGATTTTTAACAAAACAACAGTAAGTGCGTCTAACACCATATCATTGGCGGACATTGTCACGCCCAAATTTCAAATAAAGAAATTCGAATCCAAACGCGATAACTTAACAAGCACAAGAAAATGCTTAGAAAAATTTTCTTTTAAATAAGCAACAAACAAATCGAGCTCACAAACGTCAATATAGACTTGTTCTTTAAAGTCACATATTACATTACAGAGAGTTTACAAATTAAACTGAACAACAATTCAATAAGTAAATACACACTACATAGCGAAAGCTAAACCAAATGTACACTTTTACATCCAAGCTACGACAGCGACAAAACCTCAGCTTCGATGACTGTTACTCTGACCTGCACAATAACCCCTACATTATGGAATAGTGCACCGGGTTGAAACAACAAACCCGGTAAGCTTTTGCAAGCTCATGTGAGTAAACTCAAACAACCACGAACTCACATTTTCAACTCATTATTTTCAAATTGAAATCCTTTTCTTTTTAAAGAAAACACAAGTCACCACTGTGACAAATTAAATCATTCGAAATCACAACTACAAATCCAATGAAACATGTCTTTAAATTTGTCATTTCAATGTTCCAAAATTGAGAATACATGTCAAACCATGTTAACCATAAACTCACAAGATATTCACTCTATTTTCACACAAGTAAGTGGTCAACGACTCTACACTCAAAACATTCTCATGCAATACCGCCATATGCTTGCTCTTCAATCTTATCTCCACTTATCAACAAAATCACATCTTGGATGAAAAATGACTTTTGTTGGATGTATCGAGGCTTAGGGTGAGGTGTTAAAGAAATGAATGGAATGGAAAAATAATTTGCAAGCAACTTAATAAGTAACAATCATTTTGAGATTAAGAACTTAAGTAAAGATGCTCAAAATTTCCACTTTCTCACTCCCCCAAACTTGAACAAAAACTAATTATTGAATTGAAATGACATTCTTTTGAGATCTTCTTTTGTTTCTCCTCATTTTGCTTTCTTTTCAACTTCTTTCTTTTTTTCTTTCACTAATATAAAGTAAAATTGCAAAACAAAGAATACCCCCAAACTTTTCCGAGTACCCCCAAACTTTTTTCTTTTAGCATCATGACATAAACAATCTCGTATTGCTCATTAAGTAAACTTGAAAGGGTAAGACAAGTGTTTAAGTTAAAGGAACAAACATTTGTGGTGTGAAGAATTGAAATGCTAATTACGGAAAGGCTCAAAATGACAATCTAATGATATTCAATCTTGTGGGACATACTCATTTGGCTATGGTGGATTCCTAGTTGCCTAAATCATTTTCAAGATGTAAAATTGAGACAATGAGTTTCAAAAGATATGAAGCAAGTTCTAGAGATACAAAGAAAATGAGATGTTCACTCATGAAGAAATTAGTGCTTAGAACTATGCATGCACTTCAATTAAGCTCAAATACTCACAACATGGCATGTATTAGCTCCCACAAGTCTCACTATGCTTCTCTAGCTCAATATATAGATATGACAAATATGGATATAAATGAAATCAAACACTTGATGGTTTATTTGGAAAAATAAAGCTCAGAAGACCCAAACATGCTTTCTAGCCCACAATTATATTAAGCTCAAGTTCATTATTGGTGTTGGAAAGAACATAAAAGAAACACAAAAAACAACTAAAAACACAAAGCGATCCAAACTAGCAAATTTTTAAATTTTAGGCACTTTAAAGGTTTTGAACCAAAATAAAACTTCAGACAAAAAAAGAAGTTTTCCTTCCCCCATACTTAAATCTAACATTGTCCTCAATGTTAAAATGATGCTCTTAAAATCTCTTCAATGAAACATTCAAGCATGGATGGACTAAAACTAAACAACTTCACAAAACTACTAAAACAAAACAAGCAAACACAAACTAAAAGCAAGAGTTTAGAAAAGCTCTCCCTTGAAGACCATAATACTCTCTACAAGTCACCAACAATCACCAACAAATAAGGCATCAAAGCCTTGCAATCCAAGCTCATGAACTTTTGTGTTGCTTCAAAAATGACATATTTCCTTCTTCATCATCATCTCTTATTCAAAAACTTTTTATCCATGTTTGGCTACCTTCAAGTAAGGCTTTGTTTTTTAGGACTTCTAGCCGATCCTTAGAAGTTACCACCACTTGTTAGGGAGGATACTTCTTGTGCAAGACCACCGTACTATTTGAACCCAACAGACTTATTAATTTGTCATAGAGGCAAGAACAAAAGCAATCCATGAACTCTCAAATGTTTGACCAAAGGAGTGGCCTTCTTCTTGTCTTCCTCTTCTTTGCAATGGAACTTTCAAGTATCCCTCTGTCAGGCCCTGATTTTTAACAACATTAAAAATCGATATATAATCTCATACTTATATATGCACGATCGTTCAGTCATCAATACAAAATACCAGGAAATTTTTTCCTTTTAACCTAAGTACACATTGATTCCCTGAACCCACAATAATAACATATACCCGCCCTCCACAGAGTTATGTAATACAACAGGTTACGAATTAAATTGCCACAACAAAATAAAAAGTAAATGCTCATCAGAGCTCACTACAAGAGGAAGTCTTTATTAAAGACACAAAATTGACTTCTTACCGTTAAGCTGCCAGCACGCTACCTCAGCATCAGCATCGATTATCCTGACTTGCAAAAATAACCCCTACACCATTGGAATGGTGCACCGGGTTGCCACACAACAAACCCGGTAAGCTTTTGCAAGCCCGTATGAGTAACTCAAAACACACACGCACAACTCATCCAATGAGGAACCAACAACTCGTAAAAAAGAATCACACACCTTGTTTTCCCAACACAGCACATTCTTTTCCCAAAAGAACACAACACAATCACCCCGTGATAAAAATCATATTAATTGAAACTCTGAATATTTAAATATGATACACAAGTCCTCCCCGGACATTTAAAAGAAAGAATCCCCGAAACTCTCTTTTAAAAACACGTACTCATGAGCATCAGATAGTTCTCCGCTACCCTCCATGATGTACCAACAACAAATCAGTTCAACCTGGACAAAATAACACATCAACACACACCTCAATCAAATTTATCGTTAACCTAACAAATAGAATATGATTCACAAGTCCTTCCAGGACATTTAAAAGAAAGAATCCTCAAAACTCTCTTTTAAAAACACGTACTCATGAGCATCAGATAGCTCCTCGCTACCCCCCCCCCCATGATGTACCCACAACAAATCAGTCCAACCTGAACAAAACAACATATCAACACACACCTCAATCATATCTATCGTTAACCTAACAAATAGAATATGATTCACAAGTCCTCCCAGGATAATTAAAAGAAAGAATCCCCGAAACTTTCGTTTAAAAACACGTACTCATGAGCATCAGATAGTTCCCCACTACCCCCCATGATGTACCAACAACAAATCAGTCCAACCTGGACAAAACAACACATCAACACACACCTCAATCATATTTATCGTTAACCTAACAAAAAGATATGATTCACAAGTCCTCCCAGGACATTTAAAAGAAAGAATCCTCAAAACTTTCTTTTAAAAACACGTACTCAATTGAGCATCAAATAGCTCCTCGCTACCCCCCTCCCCCCCATGATGTACCAACAACAAATCAGTCCAACCTGAACAAAACAACATATCAAACACACACCTCAATCATTCTATCGTTAACCTAACAAATAGAATATGATTCACAAGTCCTCCCAGGATAATTAAAAGAAAGAAATCCTCGAAACTTTCGTTTAAAAACACGTACTCATGAGCATCAGATAGTTCCCCGCTACCCCCCACGATGTACCAACAACAAATCAGTCCAACTGGACAAAACAACACATCAACACACACCTCAATCATATTTATCGTTAACCCTAACAAAAAGAATATGATTCACAAGTCCTCCCAGGACTTTTAAAGAAACAATCCTCGAAACTCTTTTTAAAAACATGTACTCATGAGGCATCAGATAGCTCCTCGCTACCCCCCATGATTGTACCAACAACAAATCAATCCAACCTAGATAAAACAACACATCAACACACACCTCAATCATATCTATCGTTAACCTAACAAATAGAATATGATTCACAAGTCCTCCAGGATATTTAAAAGAAAGAATCCTCGAAACTCTCTTTAAAAACAAGTACTCATAAGCATCAGATAGTTCCCCGCTACCCCCCATGATGTACCAACAACGGACTAGAGCTTTAACTGATCGTATCCACTCACCCAGCCAAAGGCGTGAAGTCCCGATCGTCAGACAGATCATCACACAGATCACCACACGGATCACTCCCAGCAACCTTGAATCCACAGACCTCCCCAAGTCGTCAGATCAAACATTAAACAACCCACACAAATCTTGACACTTCCCAAAACAAAATGAATTCCCAATTCCTAACACATTGTCTCCCGAAAAGTCAAGCCTCAAGCAATAGAATGAAACCCATCATCCCTATTGCATAAATCACCCATCAACCCACAAGAACATACATATTTCACGTAAATATATATATATATACACACACACACACACACGTGGTCATTCACTCAAAATGTCACTAATACCAACAATAGTTTGCAGTTAACTAAATAACTCTCAAAACAATAAAGGTATTTTATTCATTAATGAACCTTGTGAGATTACTCACCTCAAAACGCCCGATGCGTCTTCAATGCATAACAAGGCAGCCACACCACAAAACAACCGTCCAAGGATACCTCGTCAAGTACCTAATTACATACGGTTTCAACTTAGCAACAATCCATAAACGATTTAAGTCTGAAACCCCTGTTTTGAACTAAAATCCTCAAAGTGACGCCAATCGAGGTGAAACCACATCCGAGACCACCCAATGTCTCCGGAATACTTCTACGATCGATATGCCAAAACCACAAGTCTATCGGAAGCTCGAATCCTCACTGATCGAATAAATCGACCGGTATGAAACCGTCAAAATCATAACAAATCCATACGAACTTCAAAATTTGCATATTATATATCGAAACGCTCGTATCAACGAGTAGAACATATATAATACCAAAAACAGTTCCCTACATGGCCGGAAAACCACCAGAACGCCACCACAGGCTGTGGCGCACCCCCGGCAGCCAAAACTCAATATTTCACAAAACTCTCAACATCAAAGCTGTTCATCTAAGCATGCTTGTGAATTTTTTATAACTAGCACGAAGTAAGAAACTAAGCCCGAAGAAACTAAGGTCGAAAACTACCTCGCAAGTCGTGGATTACTGTTCAGCCCGAAGCCACGAAGGAAGCATGAAGCCACGAAGTCGCCGGAGTTGCATTTTCAGTTCGGGTCCGAATACCTCAAAGTTCGCCACCTTCTAGCGCCGTCGTGGAGGAGAATCGTTGCTAGAGGACACTAGAGGGACGACCAGACTGAGGTAGCGATCTGATCTGGAAACTTTCACTGCCGGAAACCGCCTAAATCAAGGTCAGGTCAATCAAAATATTTCGACCCTAAAGGAATCGAGAGAGGAAGAGAGTTTCCGGAAAGGAAACCAAATGAAAATAGAGTGCGAAACTTGTATTTATACCAAAATGGAAAGTTCTTCCAATGGCCATAACTTCATCATACAAACTCCGATTTCCACGTTCCACATATCCACGAACTCGTATCGACGCGCTCTACAACTTTCGTGAATGAAGTTTCTAGAGAATCCCAATGAATAAAAAGTCAACCCTTGCGCCCCCCTAAAACGAAGCTTCCTGAATAATTATTCGCCCGAAACATTTCCGCTCCATCCAGGAGCCACGAAACCATCCAATAACCACTAATTAAATCCGGAAAATCCTCGGAAAATAATTACGAATTTCTGGGGCATCACATTCCACCCCCCTTAAACGTACCACGCCAATAAGTACGAATAAATCAAGCTCAATCAAATTTCTCATTCCTCGGCAATAATGTCCTTCATCTCAAAGTACAACTTCCCGCGATCCATAATGGGTACAAGTACCCCACCTAGTATCACAACATTAGGAATCTTTACCACACCGCTCAATGATAACCCAATCATTTCATGGATCTCACCCTCGTACACTATCCAACAAACACTCTGTGACTGCAGCACTACAGACAGATCACCCAAGAGTCCAGAATCTTGTTATCACAACAGTATCTGCATCATTCCTAAAAAATGCAACCCTTGCATTACAAGAATTGAAAGTGAAACCTTCACTTCAACTCAAACAACAATAGCCCAAACATCACAACTCAATAAGTGTCTACCCAACTTGAGACACAAAGCCAAGCTAAGGTCTGGCCCCTCCTGACCCACACACACATCATCACCTATCATTGTAATCACAATCAAAGTGGCCTCTACTACCATAACAATGAAGGATGCCTCACACCACAAACCACACTCAAAGGCTAACTTTAGACAATAGCACAACACATGGAAAGAAGTACACAACTATCACACATCATTCTAGCACACAAGTAGAATTAGATAAGGTACTTTCTTATCCTCACATGCATCATCTTGAGGAAACAATGCAACCATGATTCCATCTAACCCTCCATATCCTTACCACCAAAAGGACAACATAAGTTACCACTATGACAATGTTCTATTTGCTAACTTAAACATCAAGAAGCAATTCAAGTCTCATCTAGATAATAAAGGAAGAATACTCTAGGAATTCTCCTTTAACTACATACTTATGAGTCTTCAGCAACCTCCACCGTTACTCCCTTAAGCTATAATGGCAGACAGACAAGAACTCTGACTGACATCGTAACCACTCGTCCGGCCAAGGACGTGATTACCGATAACATGCCTTTGTCACCATTTGTGACCATCTGTGATTCAATCTCGATCACCATCTGTGACTCAATATCAATCACCATATGTGATCCATCACCATCTGTGACTTAATATCGATCACCATCTGTGACCAAATCTCGATCACCATCTATGATCAGTCACCATTAATGACTCAATATTGATCACCATCTGTGATTAGTCAACATCTGTGACTCACGATATCTCAACACATGAAATTCTACAATCAGAACTCAATACACAATTTCACCATCCTTGAGAAATAATGAACTCATTTTCAAATATTGCTCACATCTCAACGAAATTGAAACACCTCACGGGTGCCACCTGCCCCACAGGTGCAACCCTAACAGGTGTAGCTACCTCTCCAGCTAGCGCCTGTTGATGAGTCATGCGCCTATTCCAGAACGAACCCTCATAATCCCTCACACTCTTAGTCCCTTGGGATAACTAGATGAATTGCTCCCAGCCTCAAATCTCCTTAGCCAACGTTGACAAACGAGTGGCATCCACAACATCACAACCTCCTTAATAGATGGAACAGGCAGCTCAACATTCAATGCCTCGACATCATCCTCGAAAATATCCTCACAGGAGGAATCCTGCCCTTACCTCGGGCACTACCCCTGCCCCTGGGTCTACCTCGACCCCTAGCTCTGCCTCCTGGTGAATCCATCACCCAAGGAGCATAGAACACTTGGTTAATACTTGTAAAATCTTCAAACACAAGTATAAGTCAACACTATGACTCAACCAACCTTAATACCACATCAAAGGATACAATTCCATCCCCTACATCAATCTTGAGTTAAAACTGAAGGTCATCATTCCTCAAAAGTCTTTAACTCATAGAAGCTACATCTAGCTCCTACACTTCATCCCCTGAGCCGACACCACCCTGATGACTCACATCCTAACGCTCACTACATACCCAATGTTTATATCAATACCGAAGAGCATCGGATGGGATCCGCTGCAGACGGGCCATCACTCGAGCAGTATTGATTGTCACCAAATATGCACCTTACGCTCTGATACCAAACTGTCACGCCCCTGATTTTTAACAACATTAAAAATCGATATATAATCTCATACTTATATATGCGTGATCGTTCAGCCATCAATACAAAATACCTGGAAACTTTTCCCTTTTAACCTAAGTACACATTGATGCCCTGAACCCACAATAATAACATATACAACAGCTATGTAATACAACAGTTATGTAATACAACAGCTTACGAATTAAATTGCCACAACAAAATAAAATTTAAATGCTCCTCAGAGCTCACTACAAGCGGAAATCTTCATAACGGTAAAGTCACAAATTAACTTCTTATTGTTAAGCTGCCAGCACGCTACCTCAGCATCTGCCACGATTATCCTGACCTGCAAAAATAACCCCTACACCATTGGAATGGTACACAGGGTTGCCACACAACAAACCGGTAAGCTTTTGCAAGCCCGTATGAGTAACTCAAAACACACACGCACAACTCATCCAACGAGGAAACACCTTGTTTTCCCAACACAGCACATTCTTTTCCCAAAAGAACACAACACAATCACCCCATGAAAAAAATCATATTAACTGAAACTCTGACAATTTAAATATAATACACAAGTTCTCCCTGGACATTTAAAAGAAAGAATCCCCGAAACTCCCTTTTAAAAACACGTACTCATAAGCATCAGATAGCTCCCCGCTACCCCCATGATGCATCAACAACAAATCAGTCCAACCTGGACAAAACAACACATCAACACACAACTCAATCATATCTATTGTTAACCTAACAAAAGAATATGATTCACAAGTCCTCCCAGGACATTTAAAAGAAAGAATCCCCGAAACTCTCTTTTAAAAACACGTACTCATTAGCATCAGATAGCTCCCCGCTACCCCCATGATGTACCAACAACAAATCAGTCCAACCTGGACAAAACAACACATCAACACACACCTCAACCATATTTATCGTTAACTAACAAATAGAATATTCCCAGGACATTTAAAAGAAAGAATCCCCGAAACTCTCTTTTAAAAACACGTACTCATGATCATCAAATTGCTCCCCGCTACCCCCATGATGTACCAACAACGGACTAGAGCTCTAACTGATCGTATCCACTAATTCGGCCAAAGGCTTGAAGTCTCGATCGTCAGACAGATCACCACATGGATCACTCCTAGCAACCCTGAATCCTCAAACCTCCCCAGGTCGTCAGATCAAACATTAAACAACCCACACAATCTTGACACTTCCCAAACAATAGGAATTCCCAATTCCTAACACTTTGTCTCCCGAAAAGTCAAGCCTCAAGCAATAGAATGAAACCACAAATCCCTATTCCATAAATTACCCATCAACCACAAGAATATACATATTTCACGTAATATATATATACACACGTGGTCATTCACTCAGGAATGCCACTAATACCAACAATAGTTTGTAGTTAACTAAATAACTCTCAAAACAATAAAGGTATTCCGTTCATTAATGAACCTTGTGAGATTACTCACCTCGAAACTCCACTGCGTCTTCAATATAGAACAAGGCAGCCACACCACAAAACAACCGTCCAAGGATACCTCGTTAAGTACCTAATCACATACCGTTTCAACTTAGCAACAATCCACAAACGATTTAAGTCCGAAACCCCTGTTTTTAACTAAAATCCCCAAAGTGACGCCAATCAAGGAAAAACCACATCCAAGACCACCGAATGTCTCCGGAATACTTCTATGATCGATATGCCAAAACCACAAGTCGATCGGAAGCTCGAATCCTTACGGATCGAATAAATCGACCGGTGTGAAACCGTCAAAATCATAACAAATCCATACAAACTCCAAAATTGCATATTATAATCGAAACGCTCGTATCAACGAGTAGAACCTATATAATACCAAAAATAGTTCCCTACATGGCCAAAACTCAATATTTCACAAAACTGCCAACATCAAAGCTGTTCATCTAAGCATGCTTGTGAATTTTCATAACTAGCACGAAGTCAGAAACTAAGCATAAAGGGTCGAAAACTACCTTGCAAGCCGTGGATTACTGTTCAACCCGAGTTGAACCAAGTTCCACTTAAATCGACCAAACAACCACCGTAGATCGATCAGGGAGCTTCTCTGAACTCAACCAAGGAAGCATGAAGCCACGAAATCGCCGAAGCTGTATTTTCCGTTCGGGTCCTAATACCTCAATGTTCGCCCCCTTCTAGCGCCGCTGTGAAGGAGAATCGCTGCTAGAGGACACCAGAGGGACGACCAGAAGGAGAGGCGATCTGATCTGGAAACTTTCACTGTCGAAGACCGCCGGAAACCACCAGAAAATCGGGGTCGGGTCAGCCGGGTTCGGATCGAGTCAGTCTAAATATTTAACACTAAAGGAGTCGAGAGAGGAAGAGAGTTTCCGGAAAAGGAAACCAAATGAAAATAGTAAGTTTCCCACTCGGGAAACTTCTATTTATACCAAAATGGAAACTTCTTCCAATGGCCATAACTTCCTCATACAAACTCCGATTTCCGCGTTCCACATGTCCAAGAACTCGTATCTACGCGCTCTACAAATTTTGTGAATGAAGTTTCCAGAGAATCCCAACAACGCTTCCTGAATAATTATTCGCCCGAAACATTTCCGCTCCATCCATGAGCCACGAAACAGTCCAATAACCACTAATTAAATTCTGAAAAATCCTCAGAAAATAATTATTAATTTCCGCGGCATCACACCTCTTGACTCCTCCTTCAAAGTTGATGTGGACTTGATGCTTGGAGAAAGAGTTGGTGGTAGATGTATGTGAGAGTGAGGTTGAGGGTTGTGAACATGTGGACCACTTTCTTTCCAACCCTTCACTTCATCATAGAAGCATTGAGCACTATATGGTGGATTGAGAGGTAGAAGTACCTTGATCTCAATACTATCTTTATTGTGAACAAGAGTGCTCAATGTTCTATCTTGCCCCTTGGTAGTTCTTGATGGTGCTCCTTGGATGGTGGAGGAAGGAAAATCCTTGATTCTTCAACTTCTTCTTCATGACAAGGCATGGAAAGACTTTCTTCATCTTCTAGAGTCTTGACCTCATTGGTGGAGCGATCATGGTACATGGCTTCCTTTGTTGTATATTTCTATTTAAAGTGCTCATCATCTTCTTCAAGATTATCTTTAACAACAAGCCCCCTTAATTTCCAAAATTGCACAAAACCATCAATGCATTGCTTCATTTCTTCTTTACTCATTGACGGCTCCCATAACCAAGTGGTTCTTCTTGTATATTTGCATCATCATCTTGAACTTGAATAGAGAACTCTTGCTTATGATGCACAATATACAATTCTTCATTTGAGGTTGACTCCACTTGATCAAGGAAAAGTTATGGCTCTTGCAAGGTGGTAGATGGTTGCTCTAATGCATAATGAAGTTTGAGTTGATCAATCTCTTCCTCCATTCTTAAATTAGAAGCTTTTATCTTGGCAATGCCTTCATGAAGTAGAGATCTTAGAGACTTATCTTTCTCTTCTTCTTGAGGATATGCTTGGGGTGCCATAGTCTCTTGATGCATGCTCATTTCGTACTCATACTCTTACATGAACTTCGGATACTCAAATCTCAAGACACAATCAATAGATGAGTGTTGGGGAGATCCACACAAAGCACAAATATGGTTGAAAGGCATGTGACTTAGGGTGTAAGGCTCTCATTGTTGATAAAGTTCACCATAATAACTTTGTTGCTCAAACTCTTTGGATCATTCCATCCTTGGTTCCATCCATCCATAGCTTGAAGAAATTATATATGTACCTATAGGTTCCCAAAGGATTAGTAACTAGAAATAAAATAAAATACAAGATATATATATATATATATATATATATATAAATTGAAAATTGCAACTATTTTTAATTTTTATTTTGAGTGGTGCTATTCACACACCCCCTATATTTTTCTATTGCTTTAATTCAATTTATTTTTCCAAATTACCCTAACTACCCTCCCTTGCAATTCTGATTTATTTTTTTTGGACTAAATACTTAGGACTCCCTATACTTTGCTCCATAAAACAGTTTAGTCCAAAATTTTTAAATTAAATAGGTTAGTCCTTATTCTCTCTAATTCTCACACAATTGGTCCTAAAATGACTATTATACCCCTCACTTTTTTTTTCTCTCTCTTTTTGTTTTTATTTTTTTCTAGCTCTCTCTCCCCCTCCCCCCTTTTATTTTTTCTTGTTGCCGGATCGTTGATGTCGTTAAGCTTTGAATCGTTGGAAGACGCATAGGCATGCCTTGATTTTTAGCCCGTTGATGAGCACGATGGCGGAGTAGGTGTCGACGGTAGGAGGCTCCGGCTGATCGAGAATAGGGTAGGTGGATTCCAAATACGCCCTCTCTCTCTATTGTGTCTTCCTTGATATGAATTTGACGAACCTATGGAAATTTTTGGGTCTGAGACAGATGTGAAATGAGTGAGGGAGTACGAGTGGTGAAGTGTAATCAGGGAAGAGAGGAGTTGCAGCAATTGTGTTGATACAGGTGATGAGTCTCCACAAAGGAGAAGGTTTGGGTGCCCAGAAAAAATTTGGGTACCTGTGTATCAGCGTGTGGGCCATTTTCCAGTGTCGCTGGATGATGCGGAGGCAAGACCAGACTCGTAGGAGGCCGGTGAGTACACTAGTGGTGGAGGTGAGCTGCATGGTAGTGTGAGAGACCAGTCATGGAGGAGAGAGAAAATCTCATATTCACTTTCTCTCTCTCCTCAAAACTTTCTGTCAAATTGAAACCCAGCAACTTAATTGCTTGATTTTCATATGAAGGAGATGAAAATCAAGAAGGAGATGTGAAGAAGATGAGTTGCAGGAGTCGCCGGAGCATTTGTGGGTCTTGTCATGAAGGCCAAGGGGGAGGATCCTGAATCCCAAATATAGAGAGAGAGAGAGAGAGAGAGAGAGAGAGAGAGAGAGAGAGAGAGAGAGAGAGAGAGAGAGAGAGAGAGAGAGAGAGAGAGAAGTAGATAAATAAATTAAAAAAAAAACATAGAAAACAAAAAAAAAAAAATTGAGGGGTATAATAGTCATTTAGGACTTGTTGTGTGAGAATTAGAGAGAATAAAAACTAACTTGTTTAATTTAAAAATTTTGGACTAAACTGTTTTATGGAGCAAAGTATAAGGAGTAACAAGTATTTAGTCTTTTTTTTTTTTTTCTATTTTGGAAGTCAGTCATCGCCAAATTATAAACCCTAATGTGTTCAAGTTTTGCCTTACTTCCCAAACTCCAAACTGCATGAAATTTTAGTGTGCTCTACCTTAATGTGTTTACTTTGATTTTGAAAAATTTTGAAGTTCATTGCTGCACAAATGAACCTTTTTTTTTTTTGAAAGGATTTGATTTAATTAGATATCAAAGCCATGAATACAGGCCAGAGTCTAACATGCACTTACATAAGAATCCGGTGAAATCCGGAGAACCTATCTAAGCCAATACTAAACTCATTAGAGTCTAAAGGGACGCTCGCCGGAAAGCAAGCCTATAACGAGCAAAAACAACCTCGCTATTCTAAGGCTAAATCATTCATCTAGTCTAATTTGGCAGCACGCCATTGTGGTACAAATAATAACTAGAAACATCTTAGAACAACACATAGAGATTACCCTAACTCTACAAGGCTTGTAACCAGATGTCTAATAGCAGAGATTTAGGAAAATACTAGCTCCTCCCCTTAGGGTTGGAGCCAGCACCATCCTTAGCCTCTTCAGGAGCCAACAACCTCGCAACAGGTTGGACTTGCTCTTCTTGTTCAAAGCAACTGTAGTAGACTCAACCGACCCAAGTTTGAGCTGCCCAATGACCCAATCCCACTGCTCATACCTACTGAAACAGGCCCAAGAGAGATTAGACCCATTTGATCCAGGCCCAGTCCCAGAAGCCCAAACCCAAGCAAAGATGCTGGCATGAGCATCATGTCGCCGCAGCCGTCTCCGCCCTGTCTGGGGGTCGTCCAATCCATCCTCAGAAGCATCACTGCACTACCACACCGGCCAGTGCCTATCGATCGGTAGACCTCCAACTCCGATTGTCGAGCGCCTCGACCTTGACTGCACCCAGACTAGATGAGAATCTGATCTGCTAACGCGCTAGCAATCATCCAACGCCGTCGAGTTAGCCCTTCACCCAAACCCCAGGCACGGCGGTACCAGTCCGACGAACCTACGACTGATCCGCCTCGATTCACAGCACCAAGACCAAAATCCTAGAACAAGCGGATCCTTTCGAAAACCTCGACCACCACCAAAACAGACCCTGAGATCCGCCACGCACGACCAATGACGCGGGCTCGTCGGTGAAGACTACCACGCCACCGCCACCCTCTGTTCAGAAACCCTAGGGCTCTGCTTGTCCTCACTATGAGGTATGTTTGAGGATCCTGTTGCACAAATGAACTTTTAGTAAATCTCAAAGCTGAAATATTCCTGCCTTAAGATTCCACTTTAAATTGTGTTAAATTTAGTCTTATTCTAAATTTATCTTGCTTCAAAACCCCTAAGTCATACCCCGGTTTGGGGTGTGACAAATTGGTATCAAATTTTCTAATTCTCTTTAGATTAGCATGAACAAGTTAAGTTTTGAGTGATGAGGAAGTAATCAAGGAAATTGAGTGTTTTGTCTTTCGATCTATTTATGTTTTGTTGAAGAGTCGTAGTGCCATTACGTAACTACAATATTTTGACTGAAGTGCTATTGTATTTTCTTTGGATGCTGTTTACAACATTTGAGATATTATTGCATAGGGATCTACTTGTTACATACTAAACATAATGTTCCAAAGTCTAGTGTGTTTTTCAGCCTAATGTTGAACTTTTATTTATGGTGAGTGTTCTTTCAATACAGTTATCTAAATTACATTGTATTAAGAGTTTCATACCATTGATTATGCGTGTGTCTGCATTTGTCTAGCCCTCAGATAAGTCTTGTTCATTAATTTTGAATTATACTCCAATTTTTTTTTTTGTACCTAGAAATTTTCAAATTACAGACTGCATCTGAAATGGCTTATTGCCAATCTATAGAGATGAGAAACTTTAATAAGCAGGTGCAATATTGGAACTCCAGACAATAAAGGAGTAAAGCATGCGTCTTACCCCTCCTACTCGTATGAGGACAAACTTTACAATTTAGATGATAATTGATTCATGAGTGATTTGCCAAATAGAAAAAGAAAAAGAAAAATAATCAGAATTGCAAGGGATGTAATTAGGATAATTTGTAAAAATAAATTGAATTAAAGTAATAGAAAAATAGGGGGGGGGGTGTGAATAGCACCATCCTTTATTTTTAATTTTTAACTTTTTAATTTCTTTCACTAAGTAAAGAGGAGAAATCCAATCGTTGGGTGTTGTCTATCGCCCAACATTTCGGTACTCCTTTCAATGCGACCAGGTAAGGAGAGAAAAGATTTTGGTAGAGCAATCACTACTAGCAAAATAACAATACACACCGGATTTACTATATTTAAAAGCCACAGATATCCGTGAGAGATAGAAATACTAACAGATAACCATGTGAATGAGCATAATTGGGCCCACAATAATTTGTACATTAACAATATCAACGGAAATCGTGTGAGTAACAACAGTAACATATGAGTGTGAAAACTAAAACATTTTCACACGGTTATCTGTGTGTATATCAATCACACTGATTTCTGTATGTATACAAATTAGTTTATTTAAAAGGGGAAATGATCATTTACCCAATTCAAATTAAAAATTGCCCACTTGCTCCACTAACAGTTTTTTAACCCATTTACCCAAAACACTATAAGAGATTATTTCCCTAATATCCAATTAATTCTTTTTTATTCTTTTTATTTATTTTTGAGACTTTTTTGCCCTCTCCTTCATTCTCACTTAGAGAGAGAAGTCATCCTCCACCTTGCTGTGCTCCGGTGACCAGTGGCCGGCCGCGGTCTCCGATGACCTGTGACCGGAGTCTTGCGTCTAGTGACAGGAATCCGACACCAGTCACCGGAATCCCGAATCCGACTGCCGGACTGGTGACCGAATTCCAGCGTCTTAATTTATTGCCCCCTAATATTACCCAGTAACCATATTATTGCCCCCCAACATATTATTGTTCCCAATAATCATATTATTGCCCTTCAGTGAATTGCATAAACTCCCAAATCAAAATGAATACACCACATGCACAATTGATCAATTTATATGCATATTATTGCCCCACAGTAGACATCTATAACTACTCAATAAACCTTTCTTTTCATTCTTCATTCTTCTTTTTTCTTTCTTCTTTCCTTATAGTTTACCAAAAAAAAAAAAAAAACAAGTGGACACCCAGAATTTGCTCTGGGCACAGTCTATGACTAACTCCTCCTGCACGCAAGACCACTTGAGAAAGAACCCGATGCCCAACCCCAATTTCAAAACCAAATCTGCGTTGTCCACAATCTAAGATTCCCGACCTCCAATTTCTGCTACGCAAGACCACATCAGAGAGAACCTGACCCCTAAATCCTAATTCCTACCAAATTCCTGCGATGCTCGGTTAGTTAAACCCGAATTCCTGCGATGCAAGAGAGATTGAGAATTTCTTCGACATGCAGACACCTGAGATAGAGCAATTGGAGAGGGAGATTAAGAAAAGAAAGAGAAGTAGATTAGGGAGCTTCAAGAGATGGAAGAGGAGCGGACCTAGGATGGCGGAGGTTTTTGCGAAGAATGACGCCGATTGGGACTAGGAGCAGATTGTCGATGAAGATTGCGCTTGGGAAGTGTTTGCCGACACCGATCTTGGAGGAAGGTGTTTGAAGGCGTCGCTCTACGTCTGGGCGGCTGGCTGTAGAGAGAGAGAGAGAGAGAGAGAGAGAGAGAGGTTTGTAGGTTATTAATTAGATTGGGGGTAAAAATGTCACTTACGTTTAAATTGGGTAAATGGGGTTAAAAAACCTCTTAGTGGAGCAAGTGGGCAATTTTTAGACTAAATTGAGTAAGTGGTCACAGCCCCTATTTAAAAATCGTTAACTTTTAATGATATGTGAATTATGGAGAGATGGATTTCCGTGACAATGAGTTTTTAGTACAGAAATCTGTGTAAAATGAGCAACACACGAATATCTGTGTCAAATGTAGGCACGGATATCCATGTGAAAAGAAAAACTAGCAACTAAATTCCGTGTGAAAAATCGAATGACCATTGACAATGTTACTAAGATAAATACACACAAACATCTGTAGCAAATGTAAATGTATTTCACAGGAACTTCCGTGGCTATTTTGCTTAATGTTACAAACATCCGTGTAAAAAAGAAGCTACATACGAAATTCTATGTAAAAATTTCAAAATTGATGCGATGTTCTTTCAGGTAGCTATCTACTCATGGATATTTGTGAGAATTTTGAATGTATCTCACACAGATTTCAGTGATTACATTGCTTATACCTCCCCCCACGCTCCCAATCTCATCACATCCTTCATCTTCTACTCTCTACTATCCATTCCCAATCCTATATTTTCACTTATCCCCTCAGAGACCCAAGTCCAAAATCCTAAACTTGTAAATTTATTTTCAAGTTTAGGATTTTCTTCACCCATCACCACGCATGATTTTCTTCCTCTCTTTGATATCTTCGAACCTAGATTGGATCTTGGATTTAAGAAAAAGTAGATCGATTCCAGGTATGTTTTTAGATCTTATCCTATTACTCTGTTCAATTTGTTATTGGATCTTGAATATTTTTCTTTTTGTTGTTCTTGGTTCCAGTTGTTTGTGGTGGATTGCTTTAGATGTGTTCATTGTGAAAGGGCTTGTGAAATCTGGATTTCTTTTCTTTCGGATGTAGATTTATGGTTAGTTAATTTAATTCAATATTCTTGTTTCTCTCTACTTGGTTTTGCAGCTCATTTAATTTCATTCAAGTGCAGATCCATGAATTTCTTAAACGAGCTAGAGCTGCAAAGATTCATGCTTGGATTCATTGGCAGTATCTTCAATAGTTTTTTTTTATGCAATTTCAGAGTAAATTTGATGTTGGATAGGTTGACATATATTGTGAAAGAAATAAATAAATAACCTGGTTGCAAATGTATTTGTTAATGAATTTGAATAATTTTTTTTTGACTACTATCACCTTTTCATACATAAATCCGTGTGAAGCAGAAAGTTGTTCCTATGGACTATTATTTCATTAAAATCAATTATATTTATGGAAAGATAGTGGGACCCACCTCTGATATTCACACGAACAAAATAATCCGTGTGAGATGAGTGTTACCCCCCCCTCCAAACCACACGGTAACTCAATCTGTGCGTGTACCGTAGGTAAAAGCTATCACACAGTGAAATCCGTGTGAGAAAGTCTTATTGCACACAGATTAAAATATGTGGGTAATTATTGTTTTGCTGGTAGTGAATGCTCGCTTTTCAATCTTTCGGTTACTTTTCTCTTATTCTATCATAGGCCTAGACATCACATTAATTGGATGGATCTAGTTGTGTTGAGCGAGTAAGCTCGACGTTGCAAAGATAAAATTCCTAATCTAATATTTATTATAAATTATAAATCTTTTTAAAAAATCTACCAACTTCTAATCTAAAAGAAATAAATCTAACTATCAAATATTTAATTTTGCAACTAGAAAGTGAAATTGCAATAAGTAATAAGTAAATAGCAAATAGGGAAGATTATTATTATTTTTTTTCAATAGGCTCACAGTTTATCCTTTTCTTACCACAATTTACTAATTTACTTACCCAAAATATTTACCACAATTTCAAAAATAAGGTGACTACCACAAAAACTAACAAAACAAAGAAAAGATAAAAACAAAAGTAAAATTTCTAGCTTCCCCGAAGGCAAACCTAGCTCAGAATCGGATTTTACTCCAATCCCCAGCAACAATGCAAAAAACTTGTTAGCCAAATAGCCACCCTCAAGTATAAGGGGTACAAGTAATAGTATAGGGATTTAAGAAAGGTTGTCGAACCGACGATGATTGGATTCCTTTCACTAGCTAGGGTGTGAACCTAAGGAGAGCTAGAATATGCAAATGTACAATCACAAACCTAAATTCACAAGGAAATCTAAGCTCATGGTGAGTATGTGCAAGATGGAGTAGTGATTTGATTTTGATTTTGAAGATAGTTTTGAATTGAAAACAACTAGATGCTCAAATGTAAACTAAATTATTCTAAACTAAACTAGTGATCAAATGGATGAAAGTTAGAATTTAGATTGTCTACCACTAACCTCCCTTGCAAGAATTGATGCATTTCTATATGAATGATGCTAAATTAATTAACCAATTTCTCTCCTTGCATCTCTCTCAGGTACAACAAGGGACATGCTCCTTTTGTGATATCAAGCAATCCCTTTCGGGTGTAGTACTTAACTACTTAAGTCATGCTTTCAATCTGGTTAGGTATCTAGTGCATTACCCTAAGTGCATAAAGTTTGGAGATGAAGAAACCATGCAAAACAACCAAGCCTATCTCTAAGTGATTGTAATTCACAACCTCTACATGCACACCTAGTGTGCTTTCATGCTTTAACATTCAAAAGTTACCAATCTCTAAACATTATATCATGATATGACAAACACATATACTCAAAGTGGTAAGGTCTAAGCATATGCATTCAACTCTTGAACTAGCATGTAGGCATGTTAAAGAAAATTGCATCACATCATATTATAGCATCAATCCATACAAGATTGGCTAGGGCATTCAACCCTAGCCCCAACAAAGTAACTATTCACTCATAATCATACAAATTAACATCAAATTTATAATATACATCAAAGTAAATTAAAGAGTTAAGGAAATAATGAACTAGTTGAAGCTTGACAAATTGATGACTAGCTCCTCCATGGTTTTCCTCCTTCAATGCCCTTAGATCCTCCTTGATGGTGGAATGAATGGATTATGAACTTGTTGATGTTGATGATGAATGGAATGGTGATGAAGATATAATGCTTATTTGGCTAATTTTGAGTAGAAGTGATGGAGTTTATGGTGGTGGAAGATGGTAGTTGTGGTGGTGGTGATAGAGGAGATGGAGTAGTAAGGGAAGTATGGATATTATGGGTTTGGATTTTGAGAGATCGAGATGGAGTTTTTGTTGTGGAGATAGAGAAAAAAAAATGTAATGGGGTGGAATGGGTGATTCCTCAAGAGTGTGATGAAATGATGCTTATATAGAGAAGAGAGAGATGAGTAAAATGAAGAATAATGGAAGCAAAAGAGAGCAGCTCAAGCATTGTAAGAATCATGGAGGTGGAGCATGAGAGTGGTAATAGATCTTAAAAACAAGGGAAAAGACTATGGAAGAGATGGAATAAAAATAGGGAAGTAATGATGAGCTATTAGAGTGTAGAGTAGAAAAATAGGGCTAAGGGAGAAGAGAGGAGCAGCTAGCTCTTTATTATGCAAGGGAAGCATGAAAATGAAAAGTGTTGGAGTAGGTTTGGTAATATGGAGAGAACATGATGATTACACCCTAAAACATGGAAGGATTTTGGGTGATGATAATGGACTTTCTTCTCCTTTATTCCTTCAATTGAATCTCTACTGAGACTTCGGAATTAGGCTTCAACTTCTTCACATCAAATGTTCCTTGATAAGTGTAATCATTCTGGTAAAATTCAGAGCTTAGTTCACCATGGTTTGGCAGGAAATTTTGCCGGAATCCATACAGGTCCGGTTTTACTGTTTTCATCTTTTAGTCAGAAACTTGGACGAATCTTTTGAAGCTTCCACTCTGAACTAGCTCTTGCACTCTGTATAAGAATGATCCTTAGGATATCTAAAATAGATTTGGAAAGTTCAACTCATTTAGAGATCTTTTAGTCAGGTTGCCACCCATCCTTCCTTGTCTAGCTTGCTTTTCTAGTCGGAGTAGGAAAATGCACTAAGGTTGACTTTTAGTGCATTCCATGTTTTCTCCATCATTTCCTAGCATGATAAGGAAAACATATTAAATATAAATAAATAAACACAAAGGTTAAGCAAAGTACAAGATTAGGGAAATAATTACTATGTAATTATGGACCTAACATTAACTGATCATATCACTCACTAGCCAAAGACGTGATGTCCCGATATATTTGCCTATATAACTACTGTGACGCCAGATCCGTAGACCGAAAACATTTAAAAAGTCTCACATGACTCAAAATGTTACACCACAACTCAAAAGTCTCAAATGACTCAAAATGTGACACCAGGTCACACAAACCAAAAAACTTCTTCTTTTTTTAGAAAAGAAATTGCATTAACTACGCAATTGAGATGTTCACATAAGCTATAAGTACTTCGGATAGCCATTGTGATCCATCCTCATCCAAACTTGAAATGCAAGATACATAAGCGCATTCTTAGCTAAAAAATGCGCTGCCTGATTACATTTCATAGGGATATAAATACAAATAACTTATTGGAAGAAGTGGAAAAGTGTCTTCACTTCTTCTACTAAAAGGCCATCAATTGACCAATCTGGGATGTCACCATTTAGTTCATTGATCACCACTTGTGCATTCCATTTCTAGAATGATATGAGCCGAACAAAAACCTGCCTGCAGCAGCTCTGTAGCCTTAACACTAAATTGGCCCGCCATACTTTAGAGACTGGAATAAGGAGTTCCCATTTTCATTGCGTAAAACTGCTCCCAAATCTTTCAAG
The DNA here is from genome assembly GCF_002994745.2 of Rosa chinensis. Classification (NCBI taxonomy): domain Eukaryota; kingdom Viridiplantae; phylum Streptophyta; class Magnoliopsida; order Rosales; family Rosaceae; genus Rosa; species Rosa chinensis. The sequence continues at coordinate 43,335,344 of NC_037089.1, forward strand.
CCTACAACAATATCTAATGCTCCATCTACATTTAATTTCAAGAGGGAAGGAAGGCTTCGACCAATATTGTGGACAATTCATAATAGAGGAGGATTGAATGAAACATCACGAACCGACCGAGTTCTGAACAAGGTTTGAATTTAAGAAAATAAAAACTGGGATTAATGTATTTATTATGGAATAGCTCCTCATTCCTGGCCTGCCATATTCTTCGACAAATCACACCACCCAAGCCAACTCTGTTTTGAAAGAATAGAAGAAGCAAACGGAATAGGTCTACAAAAGTTCCAGTATTCCAATTCCAACAGCCTTTTGAAAGGATAGCACCCAAACTTGCCTTACTTTTGTACAAGTCCATAAAGCATGAAGAGTAGTCTCTGAATACAATTTGCAGTGAGGACATAATGGAGGGAAAGTAGATGTCGTCTAAATAAGAGAAGCTGCAAGAAGAATACCCTGAATTGCTCTCCATAAGAAGATCTTGATGCTCCTAGATTTGCAGACGCCAAACCAACCTCCAGATGGATCAGCCTGAGAAACTGAGGTACTTTCACCACCCAATGCTCTAGTCTTCATTCTTGAGCCACATGATAACCACTACGTATTGTATACATACCTCTAGAGTCTAATGCCAACACAACTGATCCGGGACTGGAAATAAAGGTAAAGGGATAAAGAATAGCATCAGCTTCAGTGTCTAGAAGGATTGATAATCAGTTGATAATTCCACAAACCATCATAAGTTATAAGGTCAGACACCAAGTAGTGAGAGTAACTTGGTGGAGAAACCACTTTGAAAGAGTATAAGATTGGAATCCAAGCATCAGTATAAACAAATATGGACCTTCCATCACAACCTCCATCTAATCCTGACACCAATAAATCTCTTCCCAAAGCAAAGATCGCCACAGAAAAGAGGAGAACAGCCAACTGGCGCTTTCAAGAAAGAAGTGTGGATAGTACCAACCTTTAAATACTTGAGACACTAGCAAATCAGGTAGAGAAGCAACCTCCAACATTGGTTTAGCTAACAAGGGTTGTATAGTGCACAAAATCTCTGAAACCCAAACCATGTTTCATCTACTTTGACATAATTGAGTCCACCGAAGCCATGAATTCCCTCTTCCCTTCTTACCAGAACTGAGCCGCTAAACCTGCATTTCATGACATAAATAAAGTGGCATGCGAAAGACACTCATAGCATAAGAAGGAACGGCTTGAACCACCGATTTAATTAAAATTTCTTCCCTACCTGAGAGAGCATTTTTCTCTTTCCATCCTTTTTTTATACCAAATCCTTCTCTAACAGGTTTGACAAAGTCCTTTCCTTCTACCAGTCAATAGGGTAGTCCCAAATATTTTTCATGACATCAACCACAGGAATCCCCAAAAAATTGCCCATAAATCTACATATTCTGTTCAATATTCGAGCTGAAAGATAAGGCATATTTTTGGAAGTTGATTTGTGACTATAGAGGCTTCCTCATAGATGAGAAACAAGTCTTGAAGAACCTGGAAGTATCCTGATCGACTATCAGAAAAAGTAGCTGTCATCAGCATAAAATATGAGAAACTGGAGGAGCAAACCGGGAGAGGCTAACACCAAAAAATATTTAAAAAGTCCACATGATTCAAAATGTTACATCAAAGTCAATACTCTTCAACACAATAAAACAACAAATACATGAATATTGTACCCCGCAAAGGTAAATGCTCAAAACAATAACGTGAATAAATCACAATTATTATGCATATCACCATGCCACGCCATCAAGATATATATTTCACATAAAATATAACACACACACACACGTGTCATCCACTCAAGAATGCCATTAATACCAACTATAGTCCACAATTGCAAAACTCGAAAAAAAAAATTATTTTATAATTAAATCTCATTTTGCTTACCTATGAACCGTAGCAGATCAAGTTCATATAATTTAAAATAAATATTTATTTCTAGAAAACAATTTCATAATTAGTGATTAAACCGAACAATAAAGGAAACTTTATTCATAAATGAACCTTGTGAGATTTAGTCACTCTAAATCTCGCTGCATCTTTCTTATAGCCGAGATAAAGTATAGAAACACTCCGTCAATCACCTAAGTAAAATAAAGTCTCAACTCAGCACACGATTAAAACAAAGCAGTTACGGTTCAAAACTTGCAGTTGAACCCAAAACCGAGATTTCGTCGATTGAGACAAAACTTTCTCGAGACCTCCCAAGGTCTTCAGACACTTTAAGGATCAATTCTCAAATTATAAGACGATCCAACGATCGGATCCTCATGAATCACAAACCAAGAAAACTGAATTACGTTAAATCTAGCATGCTTCAAATGATTATGACATGACCCCATGATATATTAACAGCTCGTATCGCGAGTAGGTACCTGCCAAATGCGCCGCCAGCAATGGTTGACGTGGCTCCACATACCATAGGCACCCCCAAATTGGTCATGCACTATACCAAATGTTCATCTCAACATGTACAACAACGTACTTTCACAACTAACACAAATCTGAATCAAAGCCATTTGGCCTGAATTTACCTCGAAATTCAAAAAATCAGTGAACCTAGAATTTCAAATCCTCAATCGACCTCCACACTTCAAATAGCTTCAAGCCGTTGTAGGAAGCATATATGTCTCCTGGCTTGAAAAGCCCCCAAGAATTGACCTGAAGTGGCCGAAATCATGATTCTGACTTGACCCCGAAGCAACGTCGCCACCACCTTCTCCGCCTTGCTACGCTTCTATAGCCCAATCGTGCCACAAGCTGCCACAGACTTGAAGAGGGAGGAGAGACAAGCGTTGGGACCTGTGTTGCGACCAACGTGGCCGAACGGCGGACTTATGACCGGACAAAGTCGGAGGCGATTTTCTGCTTGTGTGTGTGTGAGAGGAGAGAGAGAGAGAGAGAGAGAGTGCTCAGTTTCCATTTTGGAAACTAGGGCTTTTGTAATTTTTCTGAATTTTTTTCCTTTATACAAAAATGGAACTTTTCCATTAGCCATAACTCTTCATACAACTCGACGCGCTCTTCAATTTTTGTGAAGAAATTTCATAGAATCCTAACGTATAAAAGTTAACCCTTGAATCAAGCCATTCCGAGCGATAATTGTTTGAAATAATTTCTATTTCTCAATCAATCATAAGAACAAGGCACCTAAACTTAATTGTACCAACTGAGACTTTTATTAATTTCACGCAAATATAAGAAATTAATACGAAATCTAGGTTATTACAACATTCATGAGAGTGTTATAATATATATGTGTGTGTGTGTAGTTATCCACGTAAATACGCATTAGTTATGTCTTATGATGTAAACCTTAACTTCTATATAAAAGGTCTAATGAGAATAAATCACATAATTCTACTTTTCTCATATATTTTGTCTTTTTATTCTCTCTCTATTTTTCTCTAGTTTATGTACCTAATTTATTTAATTTTAATTAATTTTGTTATTAGCCCATGGTACATATATTAGCATTTCATACAAATAAATATCAAATCTCCTTCCAATCAATCACGCATGATGATTAGAAAGGATCGATAATGGAAAGAAAGGTTTTTCCTACTTAAAAGGTCAAAGTTATAAGCCGAGAGGTATGTCTTGTTGGTTATTTGGAATAACTTACACAACGAATGTTGTACGATCAAGTCATTTCTACTAAAAAGAAAAAAAATTAAGGTATTGCACGTGTAGTAGTTAGGTAGACTGAAAAAACAAACAAAGTCAATATAAATTTGACATACACCAATTTGAAATTTCTAGTTCGCTCTTGGAGACATCGTACCTGAAAGATCATGCTACCATGTTCTTTTATCTTTGAAATCAAGTGACCCACAAGGAAGTGGTGCGTTAGCAATCGTGTCGGGGCCGCCTAACAAATCCATATCGACGTTGGCTTTGTCAAAGACCACCAATACTAAACTCAGTCTAGCTGATCGAGTCCATCCTAAGATCTGGGGAGGTGCTAGGCATGGAGGCTACAGAGAAAATGAAACCATAACAGACGTCTTTTTTATTTTATTTTTTATTTTATTTTTTTAAAATATGTGCTAATGAAACTTCTATTCCTCAAGCTCGATGAGGTGTGGATACTGCTGCGCGTGTCGAATATTTTTTTTTTTCTCTTAGTCTTCTTTTATGTTCCAAAAGAAAGATATGTTAGTAGAGGATAAGACTCCTGCATATTTTGGGACTATCTGGATGGCAAATTCTTAGTAAATTTCTTTTGCCTGAGCGATGATCAAAGTCCGCTTCCTCCTTCAAATGGAACTTCAATTAGAATAATTAATCGAGAACACCCCGTAGCGGGCAATAATTATTTGGCTTGTTTCTTATGCTTAACAGCTAGACTGAATCTCCTTGTTTAATACCACATCAATAGTGACTAAATTCTTCCTAATTAGAAGTTGGAAGATAGGTTGTGCAGGTTGCATCTTGCAACATCAAAAAAAAAAAAAAAAGATGCAAAATGAAATTTAAAAGCAATCAATCCGAACTTTGGGTTCTTAATTCAAAACATTAAAATGAGTTAAAATTATCTCACTTATCCAAATAATAAATTTTTATTCTCACCTACACAATTTAACAGCAAATGACCATTTTGCCCTTAACCTAATTAAGAACTATATCATGTCACTCTTTATCTCTCGCCTCCTCCGATCCGGTGTCTCTCTGTCTCTCTCTATCAGATCGTTCCTCTTCGCTTTGAGTCGTCGCAGTCCATGCTCCAATGGCGCCGCCGATTGTGATCATGCTCTCATTTCGGTGAAGCGTACTCTCTCTCTCTCTCTCTCTCTCCTATCAGATAGTTTCCTCTTCGCTCTGATCGTCGCAGTCCTTGCTCTGATGGCGTCTCCGATTGTGATCGTGCTCTCATTCCAGTGAAGTGTACTCTCTCTCTCTCTCCCATTTTCGGTTCTCCGAGCGATTCTCGATCAAGTCCAGCTTACTTGGTCTAAATTCGACAATGACGACTCCGAACAGTCGGTGGCAGTGGATTAGCGTCGTCTCATCCAAAAACAAATGGAGACTCTTCGGAAATATTAATAAACTCGCTCCAGAACTCTGCCGTTCGGGTCCCTACGAAGTGTCATCTGTCTGAGACCTCACGCCTGCCACTTTAGTCTCAATCACAGCTAGTCCCTCAACCTCATCTCCTAACGTCGTCGTTTCGACTTACTTCCCGATTCCTCCATCGCTAACCAGTTCAACGTCTGTATGGACATGGCTTCAGGATCATCAGCCTCGGCTACCCTAGCGACGTGAGCTTCCACAAGGTACATAATCAAGAATTGACTTGAATATATTGAATTCGATTATGTTTTGAATTAGAAGTATGTGAATCACGTAACAGATAGATGGATCAGATCTTAAGCTGTAGATATTTTTGACCTCATCGAAGGTGGAGGAGCAAAAACCGGTCCAATTCAGTCCTCGTCTCCCTCTTTTTTCTTTCTTTTTTTGGTAAATGGGGCAGAAGACCAAGAAGAAAAAAAAAAAAGGTTTTACTGTCTCCTAATATAATATTATTGGGGGCAATAAACGTTTATTACACCTCAATATATCTTTTAATTGATGTAATCTCCTCATTTTTTTTTCCTTAATTAAGTTTCATTTATCTAATTTTAAAGAGATTAGTTCTCATTCCAGCGACATAAAAGTTTGTTAGGGCAATAAACCTCTCTGGTGACCTGTGAGATCTCCGACGATCTCTTTGAGAACCTCCAGCAAAGTTTCATACACTTTTATTGACCCCCCTAATAAATGTATATTGGAGGGCAATAAACCTCTCCGGTGACTTGTAAAATCTCCAGCGACTTTTTGGGGATCTTCGGCGATATTTCAGAGAAGTCTGGCAGCCGGTGACCGGATTCTAGCAACTTGAGTCCAACAACAGGTGATGGGACTCCGGCGAAGTCTCCTTTGACCTCTCTTTCTCACTCTCTATCTCTCTCTCTCTCTCTCTCTCTCTCTCTCTCTCTCTCTCTCTCTCTCTCTCTCTCTCCTCTCTCTCTCTTCTCTCTCTCTCTCCTCTCTCTATATGGTAACAAAGAGGTGAGGACAAAATAGTCTCAAAAATAAACAAAAAACCAAAAAAAATATTTTTTAAATGGTACTAGGAATACCTTATTATAGTCTTTATGGGGAAGTGGGAACAAATAAATGGATGGTGTAAGGGGGAAAAAGTTTCTAAAATTAGGGTAAATGGTCAAAAACCCCCAAACTTATATATATGGCTAATGAAATTTTAATTTCTGCATGCATGCCAATTGGAAATTGTCTATGAGAAATTTATTCACACACCTTTAATACTAAATATACATTTTTTTTTCATATGCCCAACATCTTATTTATATTTATATAAAATTACAAAGGAGACATTTATATCAAAAATTGAGAACATAGTTGGAACATATATATTTATTATTTTGTCAAGCTAGTATGATATCAATATATATGAATATATGGCTAATTAGTAATTGGAGGAGTACTGCGTCTGTTGTTCACTAGCTTGGTTCTAAAGTCAACAAACAATACTCGATCTTTTCGTTCCTTATTGGCTATGTTGTTAATTATCAAGTGCATATAATGAAAAAATATATTGATAGATCTCTTGAAGCAAATCTGCTTTTTCTTCAAATAAGGCTCACTTGGTGTATAGTGAACCGAATATATAAGTATGGTATTTTGATTCTGTAAGGTGATTAAATAAAGGAAATTTATTTTGAGTTGGAAGATGGAACTAGTAATACTGGCTTGTGTGTGCTAAACCTGTTATTGTCTTTTTGAGATTCAACTGTAAAGTTTTGAATATGAAACACATAATGGTTGAATTGACAGAAGGACAAGTACGTTTAAATTAATGCTGTGGGCATAAGGCCAGGCAGATTTTAGCTTGACAAGTTGAACATAGCAAATTAATGTTTTGTGTCTCCAGCTCCAGCGTCTTCTAGTAGCTGGTTCTCTTTTGTGTTTGCAGTTTTTCTTCTGTTGTATTTTTCTTTGGTGTATTTTTGGTTGTTGCCTTCGTTTATAAAATTTTCAGTTGACCAAAGAGGAAAAAAAAGAGGGATATTTAGTGGATAGATATGGTGCATTGTGAATGAGGATAGTTAGGAAGCTTAATCCTAAGCTTTTGGTAAATGTTAAAATAAAAAGTTAGGAAGTGGTGTATTCTCACAAAAAAAAAAAAGTTAGGAAAGTAGAAGATGTGTATGTATTATTTAGCAATATGTGAATAAAATTTCTCATTGTCTATATATCTAGGAAAAGAAAAATGGCATATCATTCAGTTTCATTGGGATGATCGTAGCCGCGCTCACAAGGGTATCCCCAGATCAACTTTCTTAGGCAACAATCCCTAATTTGATTACCTCATTTTTTTTTAGTTAACTTTATAATCTAACCAGTGAAAATAACTCAAACAAACCTAATTAACTAGCCAAGCTCTTCCTAATCGAAAAAACTAGTCAAGACCTTGACTGAAGAATCATACTTTAGTTGATAAAATATTTAACTTAGCTTGTCGGACGAAATAATTTGGACTTATCAGTCATAAATCAAGGGTATTATCACAAATGGTGTCTGAACTTATATTTTATCACACCAAACCTGAACTTTTCGATTTTATTTTAAATGGTACCTATCACTAACTTCCGTTAATGTCCATTAAAAATTGACATGTGCCAAACATGTGGCTTATTTTTCAAGGAAAAATTTGTAAATTACCTCTTTTTTTTTTTGTAATATCACTTATTTTCACTTATATTGTGGCAATGTGGCTATAAAAATGACACTATCAAAAGGAAAAACTTCAACTTCACTCAAAAATATGAATGACAGGAAAAAACGAATTACGAAAGTTTGATAAGTTTTGGTTTTAAATGTTTTATAGTTTGTCCAAAAAAAAAAAAAAAATTGTAGTTTATTTGAAATGTTTTCTGTATCTATAAAACAAATTAATTTTTGTTGAAATCTTATTTTTTAAGTTTATTTCATAAGAGGGTAGGGATACATTTTTAATTGAACTTCTATTTTTATAACATATTAATGATCAAAATATCTAGTAAAAAAATTATTAAATGGGAATTTCATCAAACTACTCTTGAATATAGGTTATGTGTTTTGCACATGTTAGTTTTTAACGGAAGATTAACAGAAATTAGTGATAGGTACCATTTGAAATGAAATCGAAAAGTTCAGGTACTGGTTATGATTAAAATTAAAATTTAGATACTATCGATAAGATAAAGGATAAGTTCATGTCTCATTTATGATAATAACTCTAAAATCAATCACTCAGAAGCTTCAAGATCTAAAATCAATCACTCAGAAGCTTCAAGATGCATGTAGCTATAGCTGGCTCTATATAAAGAAAGATACTAATAATTCTGGTTTAAAGTTGGTAGAGGGAAGGGAGCGAAAATTTAAAGACGAACAAAGTGAAGAGGACCCCCCCATCCCCTCCCAAATAGCAGTTAACTTGACAGCCTCATAATCCCTTCCATTATGGCAATTTTAGTCCAATCATTCAAAAGAATTATAAAGGGCCATTGCCGACTGTCGGGCGAAGAATTAAGAGGAAGAAAGAAATTAATAAAGAGATTAAAACTTCAGCATCAACAAAAAGGAAAGGAAAGAGATCGTGGGGCAAGTCATCCTACAGGAGCCTACAGTGGTGTGTTAGTCCCCAGCTTACTCACATATGCTTAAAATGGAGCAAATGCCAAACCAATATATTCTCAGAAGGACAGCCATTGTTTGCAGAAACAGAAGAAGCACTCAACCCTTGCAAAACGACAAGTCCATCCATCGATCTATATGCACAATGGGTGTCCATTGATTAGTCGGTAGGGCGAAGAACCTGAGAGAGAGAGAGAGAGAGAGAGAGAGAGCTTCTCTACCTCATTATCACAGATATAACAGAAACAACCACCACAGATAAAATTTATGTCACTCTCTTCATTTCTGTGACACGTCTTATACCCTTATTCAAAGCTCAAACATTGTCAAGTACGTATGTAGTTTCTCTATAGATGGATAAATACGTATACATACATGCGTATCTGTAAGAAAATTAAACTTTGGCCGATGTATTTGAAGAAAAAAATGTGCAAACAGAAGGAAAATATTCAAAAGCGTACGTATCTAGTTGAATTTTGTATTGAACATGTGATTCTTCCTCTGTAGCATGTTCGTCTTTTTGAGAAACGTTTCACAAGACAACATTTTGCGTTAGTCTTCTACGATTATGCTAGCAAATGAGTGAATAATTCTGAAGAAAATAAAACAAATTAGGCTTAATTTCATTATTATTTCATACGAAGAATATACTTGACTATTTAATTTAAAATTTCCTCCAAAAGGGTTTAAGTAAAGGTAACCCAGAAAGAAGGTTTGAACCTTTTTTTTTTCCCAAAACTTTTGAACTTATCTGGCTTAGCTAGAACAATTATGGGGTGCCTAGAGGCCGAGGCTTTAATTAAAGAGAAGTGGCTATTATTAGCTTTGCACACGTTTTGTGGTCACCTAACGACAAACATGTCTGACATCATTCATTCATTTCATGTATGAATCATCGAGATACTATTAGCAACTACTCTCGCTACTCTTGTAAGTTGGGTGATTTTGATAGATTGCTAAATGCACTATTAAGACGTGCACAGTAAAGTTGAGCTTTATGTTTTCTTTCTCTCTTATTAATTAATCCAAGAGAATGAATATTCAACCATAGATTACCTAATCCTTTTAGCTAGCTAGTTACCAACAAGGCTTTGTCAAAACATGATTCTTGTCTTACTGCATTGTTAAGTAAAGAATAAGAACTGCAAACAATCTTGGTTGTCGTAATGCGAAGGGATCGGAGGTTAATTGGCGCTAGAAAGTTCTTGCAAGATGATGAATTGCTGAGTGAGATTCTATCTTGATTTTCAGTTGAAAGTTTAGATCTCGATAGTGACTGAAACGCACTCTTGTCTCCCTTTTGTTAGGTATAACATGTTTAAAAACTATATTAATTGAGTATCATATCACCAATAATAATCACAGTTAAACATGTAGCCAGATTTTAAGTATAATGATAAGTGTGTGATGAGACACATTATCTCGAGATGGTAACTAATATTATTCTATTAATATCTATTTCACCTGAAATCACCATAATAATCACAGTTAAACATGTAGCCTCAGATTTTAGGTATGATTGACAGGTGTGTGATGAGACGCATTATCTCGGAGATGTGTTTTTAACTCTGAATTAATATGAAATGACAACCGTGATAATGAATAATGATTTGTGAAATTGTAATAATAAAAATGGTCGATGGTGAGAGTAATGTGTTATCGTGAAATTTAAGTATTATTGACAAGCATGTGCACGATCCCGACACAGTTCCTCATAGAGAATAACTAAAATATTTTCTATATCTATCGTAGAAAAGAATATGATGGGAAAGAAAGTAAACATGGGTAAAGATTCAAACGTAATCAAAGAAGAGGAACAAGGGAGAAAAGTGGTGCAGCTTTTAAAACAAAAGCACCTTCATCTTCCTTGTTGAAAACTTGTACATAAAAGATAAAAGCTTCATCTTGAAAACCACTAGCGAGAAGAAAAGTTATGACCAAGACTTCCAGTCTAGAGTTTATTGTCATGCATTATCAGCACATGCTTCTAGGTAGCCTTTAAAAAACTATTCAGATCCAACATACATGCAATGGCTTGACGAACCACGTTGATTAACATAAGAGAAATCGTGAAGTCTAGATGTGTACTGTTTTTTTTTTTTTTCCTTCTTATTATTATTATTTTTTTAACACTATAGCATCATATGACTTAAGTATGTGTGATATTATTAGACGCATTTCAATGTACAAATTAGATATACATGAGTCTGGATTTATCTTTTGGCACAGGCATATATAGCAACTCAATCTTTTGGAGTGAAAAGGGTCCCTCCTGATCGATCTAGAAGAGTTTGAAATAAGACATATATCCAGCAAGATTCCGATTCGTCCAGAGTGGAGTTCTGTCAAATGGAATCGACATTGTATGATTCATACTTTCACCTCCAAAAGTTTAAAATTACATATGGTTAATAAGAAGACCTAGGGTTCAGATTCTGGCAATTTATTTAAAACCGTACATTACGTGCTTTAAGAACAATGATGATCAATCTTCTCAGACTGAAAAATATAAAGGTTCGCAATCTTCGTACTCTGAGCATATAAAAGGAGGTCCTGCAAACAATAGTGGGAATCATCGACATTAATTTCCAGATTTATTTTTTTCTTCTGTTTCTGTAGTCTAGAGATAGATCGATGTATGGTATTCACCGGAAGCCGATCAAACAATAATATATATATATATATATATATTTATTTATATGTGTGTATTGATGGAAGTAGAAAGAAACAAAACGTACGTAGTATAATGGGCAGAAACTATTCCTCTCCGACAAGGTGCATGCGTTCATGTCAATCCATAAAGTCATAATATTGTGGAGGTACTTAAACAAGAGCACGAGGATGATGCATCATAAAAGAAAGGAATGATTAACAAAGACAAAAACCAAATATCAAACATTTGAAAATGGAATCTTTGCAATTCACCATTTTGTGTTTCGACATTTTGGACAATGCCAGAGCTCAGAGGAGGACTCCGCCCATTTTAATTGATCCGTCTCTTCTTGGATATAAATGGATGAGAATGGAAAGTCTCTCTCTTCTCTCCTTCTTCTAGCAGCTAGCTAGGCAATTTTAAGTAGTATATGTTGAGATCAGAACCAAATCCAAAATTTACCATCTCGTGATCGGACTTCCCAATCAACCCTCCTTATTACTGATCATTTTGAGTTGGATGTTACTTTAAAACTTTGTATTTTTACGAATCATTCAATCTAAACACAAATTTAGTTCAAGTTTGGAGATGATTATATGCACCCACAGTGCAAGTGCACTGACAGTTATTTTAATCTCTAAAAAAATAACAGTCACCATCTAATCAACTTATTATATATTTTAATATAAAAAATACATCAATTCATATTGTAAGAGGACAGTACACGAAATACACTCCCGTTAAGGTTTCCGATATAGAGTTTAAAGAATGTTGATAATAATGGGCCGGATTACCTAGAGATCCATATTCATTTACACATTATTTAGAGCACTGTATCCAATCACTCGATCAACAGGAGAGTTACATGTATTGGGACTGGGATAATCTTTGGTCAAATTTGAAGAAACCTATTTGTCTGGTCAGATATGCAAAGCTGCTGCGTACATAATTGCAGTATAGCATTACATAATTCCACCAACTTTGTCCCCTCTCCTTGCAATTATTAGAGACTCACACAAGAGATGAGCTGAGTTCTGTACTTGTACTGTAATTATTTCACATAAGCGTGTGCATTTGTGTACCCAAAGTACAGTACTAACATACATTAGCAGTAGAATAGAAGTTAACAGCCACCAAACCGTCAAATTTGGGCTGATTAATGTCAAACCGATCAATTTGAGTTCTACTTTGGTTGGGGATTTGGCCAACCTGGTCCAAAAAATGTTTCTAACTTTAGAGCATGTAGACCTCTCCAAACACACATGAATCGCATTATAAAACTAGGATATATTTTTATGCTGTGCCTGCATTATCAATAAGAACTGAACTAATCTCTTTACCATCCTGATTTCTTCTTCTTCTGACCGCCAATGGAAGGTGATAAATCAAACTAAAAGTAAATGATTATTATAGAAAATTTAGCTATCAACAATCCGCCGAATTATTTAATTGAATCCGAAATATTATCATCGGCTAGCTATCAGTATAATAGTTATAATGTCTTATGACGCTGAATAAAAGTCGATCAAGTTCAAACCTTTTTCATTATAAAAATTGAAAAGAAAATAGCTTTTTGCTACCAAATAATTAGGTAGGCACCAGTTAGACAGTGAACTGTAGTCTTTTGTTGCGAGATGGGGAAAATTGCGTATTTTTGTGATCAATCAACTAATTAGAAACCGTTAACATGCCATATATAATTAGTGATCACTAATCCGACGATTATAATTAATCCTTTGACGTACATCAAAAGGCATCTATCTTTCTTTCCGCGTAGGACCCATTCGATTGGTCGGCTGTCAAATTGACGTGTACCTTAGGTTTCCCTCCCTCGAGATCAAATCATGGCAACGTGGAATTAACTGTAATGAGCTCAATCAACCACATTAGGTTAGTGCCAAAACTTCATCACATGCACGCCAACCTAATATTAAAATCTTTCTTTCAGTTCTAAAGCACAAGTTAGGAGTCCCGCAATAGGTTTAATTTGGGATCAAATATTAAAACTAACGAACTTGCAAGTAAAATGCGATACTGATCAGTTGCTCATATTAATGCTTCAAGGATCAACAAATATTCCATCGGGCGTAGCTACCATAATCCAAGATAACGGTAGCTATCTTCTAAATTCAAGACATTTCTTTCAAGCATATCTTCCAAGAGGCTAATATAATAACAATTAAATGAACAAATGCAGACTGCAAATTTTGTTTACTTTAATCAATTTGATGTGAAAATTTCTTCTTATGTCTCTTTCATAAGTGTATGTATCAAATCCCAACATGATGTAAGTCCTAACTTATCTCAGACTTAAAAAGAATAGAAAGAAAATAACACGATTGCCCTAGCGATTCATTTTCCAATCAACTTATTTAAAATTTTTCTTTTTCAAGTCTCTTAACTTTACATTATTAATTAAGTCAACTAACCAATATGTCACGACTCACTGAAAATTTATTTGAAACTTATGACCTCTACTTTATTTCCTTTCTATTTATGCATTTGAATCACTGAAGTAATGAAACTTGAGAACAAAAGTGTGGAAGTGGTTCTTACGGGTTGATATCACACTTTATGAGTTGTCATCAATTCTACATTCACTTATAAAGCGTACAATTGAGTATATTCATAGAGAAATTCTGGGTAGGACTGCCACGTGGTAGGGCAGTGAGGCCCACCAATCAAAACTAAAAAAAAAATTCTTGTTCCAAAACTGTCCTCAATTTGCAAGGTAAAATACCCAAAGTACCCCCTGCTAGACAGTGATTGGAGGGCCGCACTGCCCCACCACGTGTCAGCCCTAACTAAGACCTTCTCATATTCATATTCACCTATGGTTATCAACATAACTACAATTACACAGGTCTTAGATTCTTTTTCTTATAAATCAAGAATTAATTAAGACGCTACACCAAATAGTATTGTCTCAGTATCGACATAACTCAAGCCGTTAGAAATTTGGACAACAACTATGTTAGTATATTAGGTCAAAAACTTGATAACCAACTTAATCGTCATCATCATCCATTCACTTATATGTAACTTCATTTTACACGTACATTATACTTAGACACTATAGGGATTGTATCTCTAATTGATTAAGATCAATGAAGGTCTAAGTCAAAAGTTTCGAATAAGGAGTGAAACCATAACTCATTAAGATAATTTAAAGTAGCTGCCGAACCACAATATTAAATTAGTTAAAAGTATTTTAGCAGATTTCCTATCGTGGTTTTAATTATTTTGAGAGTATGTTTAGTTTTTTTTTTTTTTCCTTCTGTATTATAGGGAAGCAAAAATAAAATATTTAGCCACTTTTCTTCTCCAACTCTAACAAATTCCTATTTTACAAAAATTTCTAAATCTCTATAATTATTTTTAAAATTTTAGGAATGCTGTAAATTTAAGAAATTTGATTTTATTTGGGTCCTTGACCCAAAGCACCAAAATAGACTAAAATGATCTCACTTACCCCAACAAGTGATTTTTGTTCCCACTACCCAATGTAAAAGGAAAATACACTTTTAGGCTCAACTTAATTATCAAATTACGTTAATACCATTGACAATCTCTTTTCACCCTCTCCATTTCGACTTGCCCGATGGAAACTCTCTCTCTCTCTCTCCCTCGGTGCAGATCGCCAGTGCTGGAATCTATCCTCGTTGCTGCCCCTGCTTTTGCTCGCTATTTCTCTCTCTCTCTCTCTCTCTCTCTCTCTCTCTCTCTCTCTCTCTCTCTCTCTGTGTACAGATCGCCCGCATCTGACTCTCTCTCCTCATCACCGCATCGTTTTTGATCGCTGTGATTTTCTCTCCGTGCAGATCGCCAACGCCGGACTCTCTCTCATCGCGGCCTCATTTTTTATCACTGCGATTTCTCTTGGCTCAGATAGTCGTGCCGGATTCCCTGCCACGTGCTTCTCTCCACCCTTGGCTCCGTCATCGTGGGCGGCTTTATCGTCGTGGGTGGCTTCATTGTTGTGTCCTCTCGCCTGTGTAAGCTCAATTTCGTTATTTCCCATTGGATTTTGTCTCACCGCCACTCGCCTGAAGACGACATTCGGTGGTCTGCAACCAGGAAGAAGGGAGAAGGGGACGTAGGTGCCCAGATCATTTTCTAGGTGCCCAATCAAATTTTTTTTTTTTGTGTTTTTCTTTGTAAACTGTGGACAGAATGAAAGAAAAATAGAAAAGAAAAAACGTGTTATTATCTCATAATATAGGGCTATTGGGGGCCAATAGACTTCTATTGGGAGCAATAGACATTTTGAATTGATGTAATCTCCTTGTTTTTCTTCTTTAATCAAACCTTTGTTGTCTAAATTTAGAAAATTAGTTCCCATTCTAGCGACTGAAAATTCTATAGGGAAAATAGACGACTATTGGGGGCAATACATGACTGATACTAGTCTATTGGGGGCAATAGACGTCTATTAGGGGCAATAGTCTATCGGGGCAATAGATGTCTACTGGGCGCAAAAAAAAAAAAACTTTTCCGTGAGATTTCAGCAAATTCCTGTGGGCAAAGGCACGTGACAGGATCTGGCTGCCGGTGACCGAAATCCGGCAATCCGGTTACCTGTGACCGAACTCAGGCGGCCGGTGACGGGGCTCCGGCGAAGTCTCATATGGTTTCTCTCTCTCTAAGTAATAAAAGGTGAGGGTAAAATGGTATTAAAAAAATTTAAAAAAAAAAAAACTAATGAGGTATTAGGGAATACCTCATTAGAGTCTTTGGGTAAGAGGGAATTAAAAAAAACTTAATAGGTAAGTGGGAAAAAAATCTCTAAAAATGGGGTAAATGGTCATTTCTTTCCTCACTATCCCCAAAATGGGATAGTTATAGGGATCTGTTGGAGCATAAGAAGCTCATTTTTCACTAAAATAAAGAAAAATCAAAATATGGGATAGCCGTTAGAGTTGCTCAAATGACTATTCATTAACTTTGGTTATCTCGCTCCTAAATATAACAGGCGAGATAAAACTCTCTACTATTATTATTAATTTAAACAATTCATTTAAGTTGTTCTATGTAATTTATAATAACATTTAAACTACATTTCTACATTTTATAAAACTAGCCAAAATAGAGAGAATTTGTGTAGATGTATTTTTAAAGTGACTAGCCAAAATAACTTTTAACTACTTAGATAAAATTTGACTAAAAAAGATAGAACTGCTAATTAGGGGGGTGGCTATAGCCAGTTTTCTAGTAGTGTAAAGCTGCTACAAGCAGAATAGTAGCTCCTAAAATTTACACACATACTTTAAGAGGAATAAGTTTGTTATTAGCCATGCACTAAACAAGAATAATAGAAGAGAGTTCAATTTAAATTTGAGACGTGGCAAAGAAAGAAAGAAAGAAAATAAAGAAGAAAAACCGAATGCATGAACATGCCCAAAAAAGTTATGAACTAATTACAGCATGAGTTCTGAACAGGCTGTAATTCATTGTTTATGATATATATATATTTAATAATAATGTAGGATTCCTGACTTCCTGTGCTCTTTCTGGTTTTGTTTCTTTGACAAAGACATCTTAAAGGTGAGGCACGAACAGTACTGTATCTTAATAGAAGATCTCAGTCTCATCTACTCTTCCACCGAATAAGTCACCGAATAAGTCAAATTAATTCATAGTACATAATAAAGCGAGTCCCCAAATCTACATAGTACATAACAAACGGAGTCCCCAAAACCTTCATATATACTTCAATGCACTATTATGACAATGGTTATCAAAGAAACAACAAGAAAAGCAGCTGCGGCACTATCATCACTATTATATATATAATTATTTTCTTTTTGTTTCATAGTTATTATGAATACTTGAAGAAAAAGGAATCTGCACTGCATCCTACATATTAAACAAAAAAAAGAAAGAAAATAAACCACATAGAAAAGGATCAAGAAGTTCTCTGGTGAGAACAAGGATACCCTAGCTAGTCTAGGGTTCAAAAAGGGCTTCTCTGTGTCTGGCGGTCAATAGTTTTGGTGTCAATCAAAACCCTAATCGCAGCGGGAGCATGGTTTGTTCTTGTTTGGACCACAAAATAATATAGGCTCGAATAAGTATCAACGTAGTTAGTAAATCCCTAATTGTCACTAGCCTTGACAAAGTTGTCTCGTACCATAATTGCAAGCCTTGACAAACATCACGTATGGAATATATGGGAAGTAATGCGAATGCTTCTATTAGGGACTATATAATGTTTAGTTAAACTGACTGCATTTATTTTTAACTATGTATGTTCTGGTGATACTCTAATGAGTATCATGTGTTAGAAATTACTCTCCGTTGGGTTGTTTTAGAATTTTTTTTTCATTGTACATGGGTCTAGGTTCCAATGTATTGATGATTCGTGTTGACCAATTGGTTACTAAATAATATTATTCTTTATGCTCAAGATAGAAAAAAATACGTAGAAAGAAACGCATGTGGTCAGAATTATATCGTCAACCTTCATTAAGTATCTTTCCAATAAAATGAACCGTGTATCAGCAAACATGAAACAATTTTATGCATTTAAAACTTAATATTTATTAATTTAAAATTTAAGTACAAATGCAAAGAACTTACGGAGAATAATCTTACCCTAAACTTTAAAGAATCAATTTCATTGTCCTATAAAAACTCTAACTCTAAACCTTCAAATTCAATATTTTTATCTTGGCCATAAAAACTTGATGTGATTAAGGATGTCTGGCTTAAATTTGGGGGATCATGAGATGATTACAAAGTGATGACCAAATTCAAGGAAAATTCTTAAGGCTTTAAAAATTTATAATGAAACATAAGGCGCGCGTCCATATAAAAGACAAGGACAAATACTTTTGTATGCTTATTGAGGGAAACGTAGCGTTCATGCTAATGGCACTAATAGAAAAAAAAATAGAAAAAAAAAGAAAAAGAAGAAGAAGCAGCACATATAGAAATGAAGAAAAAATTGAAAACAGAAGCAACTCATATGAATATTGGCCCCCATGCAGGTCTTCTCACTGGGTCCCATAAAACAATGTGAGAAGAAGATCTCCATCTTCTTCCAAATCCTCAATCCCCCTCTTTTAATTTTGCCCTCCTCCTAGCCTATTCCTTTCACCTCTCTCAGACCCTCCATTATTGCTAGCTTTGCTTTATTAGCAAAAAAAAAAAAAATCAAGCTAGTTCATCAGGTTCTCCACTGATCCATCAATCCATCATCGACGATCCATCACTGCGAGATGTCTCTCGAAAGAGGCAAGGAATTCTCAGGAGGAGAAGGATCGTCATCGGGGTACTCGAGTCCGAGTCCCACCGATCATCATGACCAGCAGCAGCAGCCAGCAACGCCCAGCAGGTATGAGTCGCAGAAGAGGAGGGACTGAACACTTTCGGGCAGTATTTGAAGAACCAGAGGCCCCAGTCCTCTCTCCCAGTGCAATTACAGCCATGTCCTCGATTCCTCAGGTACCTCGACCAGTTCGGGAAGACCAAAGTCCATCTCCAGGTTGTATGTTTTACGGCCAGCCGGAGCCACCTGCGCCTTGCACCTGTCCTCTCCGGCAGGCCTGGGGAAGCCTGGATGCTCTCATAGGAGGCTGAGGGCTGCTATGAGGAGAACGGTGGGGCCCCTGAGAGCAACCCTTTTGCGAGTGGTGCAATCAGGGTATACTTGAGGAGGTCAGGAGTGTCAGGCCAAGGCTCGAGGGATCCTTACAAGAAGAAGAAGAAGAAGTCGACGGCGACAACTCCGAGCGGAGCAGCAGCAGAGGCGGAGGAGAAGGACCTGGAAATAGTGATCGTGATTCTTCAACAAGTTCTATCATGCACTTCTCTGATCGATGCTGGGCTCATTTCAGAATGTGGTAACTCTTCAATAATTAATACATATCACTAATTGCCTTGGTTTTCTTGCATTCATGGCATGCGTACTACTGCTAGGTGTTTGATAACTTAATTCTAGTGTTGGTCTCATTTCGTGCATTGAGTTCTGGTGGTTGTTTGAATTTAATGAACCTGTCTGAATCATTTTTTCCTCACAATTTTATGTAGTCAAAATCCTTATTAATAAATGAAAACCCCCATTTTCTAGGTACTACAGCCGGTTGTTCTGTCATTCTCAACCCAAGAAATTGAAAACCTAACAATTAATATTATGGGTAGACAAATTGTATTTCTGGTGATGATCAGCAGCTCTAACTACATAACTCCAAAATAGATTCAATATATGCAGAGAATAGAGTTCAAAAAATCTTCATATCAGAACCAATAATGATCTCTGCATATATCACACACACCCATGCACAGTGACGATGTGAAACCCACTGTGATTGTCCCACGTTAAATTAATAATGTTATTTCTTTTGTAATTTGGCTCTTTTAAGATTCTGCAGATTTTGTTCTGCCCCCACGAATATTGGTCAAGTAAGATATCATCAGAAACTTCTAATTATGTCAGTATATTACATTATATATTATAATATTTGGACTGGATCAACTAAATGATTGGAATTTCATCATGATAATTAAGGTTTCCGCAGATCTTCTCATTAATTATGAACTTTCTATTGTCATAGATTAATAATCATCTTTTGTGTATGCTTTATCATTATATGGAACATATATAATTCATTTGCATTCAAGAAATTAAGGTCATCATGAGAATCTCTGCAATTTAATCACCCATGAATCGTTCTGATATCATGATGATCAAAGCCATCCCAATTTGGTTCTCCTTGTACCAAATTGTGCTGGATGTCTACACGCAATGGGAACTGTTTAAACTTGTGTGTGCGCGCATTTACCTTTACCCAAATTCATGTTTCCTTGTAGCTATTTGGCACTTTTCTTTCTGTACGTGCTACTCAAAATATATTTGTGGGGCAGCAAGTTATTCCATATTTCATGGTCACAAGATTGCTCACTTTTCTAATACTGTAAAATTCTCTTGCTTTTGTTTGTTTGTTGTTTCTTCTACTGAAAAATTGTCTGAGCTAGCTTGCTTGGGTTAAATTATGGTATTCACTGGTCTGTTCATGATGATATCTCAAACCCTATTATCTCACATGTCCTTGTCGAGTCTTCAAGGGAACCAAATTGATTTCCTAGTATTAATAACAGCTAATTTATATTTGGGTTTATGAACTGTTTTCGCGTGTTTGTTCTTCTTAAAACTGCATATTTGCACATTACTCTATTAGCTAGAGTACTGAAACTTGGAACCGCATTTGTTAACATATGTAAATATTGACAAAGAAAAAATAAATAAAAAATCAGATCAAAGAAAACGTGTCAACGTCTTCAATATATAAGACAAAGTTCCACGAGGTTTGATTGTGTTAGCCTAGTTATCAAATGGAAATGTAGAGCTAGCCCTAAGTGGTTGGCCCCAGCCAGCTAGCTCTTCTATATATCGATCCGCTCTCCATATATGTACAACACTACAACTCATCACTATTAGTACATACTCATGGTCCTTTTAAATTCAATATATTAGTACATTCATACTATCTATGCCTGGAGAGATATTTGGTAATCATAAGGACTGTAATTTGGCGCAACTATTCGTAGTTTCATGCAAGATTGATGACCGAACCTATTGAGAATTATAGAAAATCCAAAGCCTATATATGTCTGTTCTGGAATGTATGGATTGTTAAACAGTTTGTTTTACTGTTCCAACGTTCTGATCACTTTTGCGAAGTCTGCAAGTCAAGGATTTTATATCACACTGATTCTTCATGCAAACATACATAGATTTATTCATATTTGCATACACCTGGACTCACAGAATGATAGCGTTAGTCTAATGAGTTATGTTCTTTTGCCAAACCATCGCATCACTATTACCTTATTTTGTTGATCTTAGTTCACAGTCTAACATGTTTGACTAGTGAATTTGATACATCATGTATGCATCAAATTAACTGAAATTGATTTCCTTGCAGGGTCATTTGGAAAATGAATGGAATATGGAAACTAGGAATTGTTCCAAGGCGAACTACCTGAAGTTTCAGTACTACCGCTGTTGAATTTCATTATTGTTTTTTTTTTTTCTCTTTTCTTTTTATAAGAAAGTTGATCTCTAGCTATTTGGTCATGGTAGCTTGCTACCAAGCCACTGCACTAGATGCGCATGTAGAGTCGTAGTAGTTGTTGCCTCAATGCCAAGAATCGATCGGTCTCTTAGGGCATGCCAGCATGGAGTACACAGCAGTCGGTTGTTATTCTTTTCTTTGCAGTTTGGGAATTCAATCTTAAGCATGTATGTAGTAGTAGAGATCAAAACTCTTTATATAGATGTTGGACTACCTTGAAGTTTCAGTACTACTGCTGTTGAATTTCATTATTGTTTTTTTTTCCTTTCTTTTTATATAAGAAAGTTGATCTCTAGCTATTTGGTCAAGGTAGCTTGCTACCAAGCCACTGCACTAGATGCGCATGTAGAGTCGTAGTAGTCATCGCCTCAATGGCAAGAATCGATCGATCTCTTAGGGCATGCCAGCATGGAGTACACAGCAGTCAGTCGTAATTCATTTCTTTGCAGTTCGGGAATTCAATCTTAAGCTTGTATGTAGTAGTAGAGATCAAAACTGCTCTTTATATAGATGTTGGTTTATGCTTAATTAGCTGGAATATATTTCTATCCCATTAGTAATATCACATCATGATTCTCATGTCGTGATGTATTAATACCTCTCATATAAAGTGTAGATCGACAATGCCCTTGATCCTTTTCAGAATCTTGAATTCTCTTTGTTTTCCTTCTATTCCTCTTCTCTCCTCTGTGTCTTTGCGGATGCTTTGTCTTTGTTGTAACATGGCTTTAGTTTTGTTCCTTGTCTTTTAGTCTTTCAGCAGTACGTACTTATTTTGTTACAATTAGAGCTTCTAATTGTAATTTTATGAAAGCTTCTATATATAAAGAGCCTCTTCTTCAGTTTGTAGATCTTCTGCTCTTTACCTTTGATGATGAAATCTTGTGGTTGTTCCACAAAAACTTCTTCTTTCAAGATTTCATTAAGAAGTGCAGATTTCACATCGAAACAACAGAAACCACCCTTTCTGTGCTGCAATTAAGATCAGACCTCTTATAGTCTCATGCCTTGCTACTGGTGCAAAGGATTCATGGAAATCAATTCCAGGTATCTGTGAGTATCCTTTGCCACCAATCTTGCTTTGTTCTTTTGCACATAACGATCTTGATTCAACTTGGTTTTGTAATTCCACTTTACATCAATGACATCTTTGTTATTTGGTTTGTCAACTAGCTCCCATGTGTTGTTTTTCACAATCACATTAATCTCTTCTTGTATGCAGTCCTCCATTCATCTCTTTTACAACTTCTTCAAAATGCTCAGGTTTAAATAGGCATGCATTCCAGTTTTCATACATATCCGTCAAAGTTCTCATCCTTACAGGTGTTGAACTAGGAGTTGATTGTGCATTTGAAGATGTTGGTGTGGACTATTGAGGACTGTGAGATGGTGACATTTGAGGTGGATCAAGTTCCAGTTGTTCTGGAACCTCTTGTTCATCTTGAACAACACTATCTTACATAGTATGTTGTAGGATTGAACTTTGATTTCAATCCAAAGATGATCTCTCACTAAAGATAACATCTTTGCACATTATCATGATCAATTGTGTGTGAACTATATCCATGAACACAAATTTCTCACTTGATTCATCAAGTTTTGCCTTAGTTCCTTTGGAATATGAGCATAGCACACTGAACCAAAAACCCTCAAGTGATTAACCCTTGGTTTCTTCCACTCCAAGAATAGCTGTAGTTGGATGCATGTAGTTCCTTGGAAACAGATAATGTAGGGAACAAGTCTCACTCTCAATCTCGAAGGAGAGGGGTCTGTCACACTCTGGGACCCACCCCACTCCCCCTTATTTTGAATTTATTATAAGAAAAATAAAATTACAAATGTTGGGGGGACCGAACCAAAACCCAACGAATAACAAACAAGGATCATTTGCAAATGTTAATACTGCAAATGTTCAAGTCTT
This sequence comes from Rosa chinensis, assembly GCF_002994745.2. NCBI lineage: Eukaryota > Viridiplantae > Streptophyta > Magnoliopsida > Rosales > Rosaceae > Rosa > Rosa chinensis. The sequence continues at coordinate 43,358,700 of NC_037089.1, forward strand.
TGATGCCAGAGCCAAGGATCATCATGCAGCTCCATTTTCTTGCACTCTCAACCACATACTTGAGAGTTAAAGGAAAATTTATGTTCCTTTTCATTTCAACTTCTACCATTAGTTTCTTGCTGCTTGCTCTCTCAAAATTTTTACAAGTATTATCACCAAAGTGCACATGATAACTATGCTCAATGAGCGTCAACACTTAGCAAATTTGATCAAGGTCTGGAACCAACGTAACATCTCTAATAAACATCTTCCCATTTTTGTTTGAACAGCAATGCTCCCTTTACCTTTTATATCAACCAACATTACATTTCCCATCTTCACTGTGGTGATGGTATATAGTTAAAGTCATATAGAAGGCTGACATTTCCAGTCATATGATTACAGCTGCAAGCACTATCAATAAGCAACATATTATTATTTACGAGCACAGTAGCTGCATGGCTAAAGAACATGTTAGCATCACAATGTTCTTCAATGCAGTTAGCTTGTTAATTGCCCTTATAGTTACAATTCTTCTTGACATGACCAACTGTTGCAATTAGTATATTTGGCTTCCTTTGAACCAACATTCACCAGAGTGTATTGAACAAATTGGACACTTAGAATAAGTTGAACTACTACTACCATTATTGTTTCTTTTAATTAACTGATTGATTATTTTCCCGCTTCTTACCTTTGTTTTCCAGTTCTTTTCTGTTCTGGTTCCCTGAATACAATTAGAACTAGATAGCTCACTGTTTTCTGGGTTTGACCTAAGACTTGGTGTTTTAAAAAAAATTTCAGTTGGATTCTCATCATGACTCCCCAACCTCTGATCAAAAGCCTCAAGTGTCCCCATCAGATCTTGCACATTTCCATATGCTTAATCTCTTTATAATACAAATTTTAGCATCATACTTTCTGTTTAGACTCATTAAGATGTTTTGTACTATTTATTTGAAATGGTTTCACCATAGGTTTCATCTTATTGACTATATCAGTTAGTCTAGTTTAACAGCTCTAACCTTTATGAACCTTTGAATTCAAGCAGTAGGATATCCAAGCTGCTTTAGCTGTTTCATCATTTGAGATTCTTAGAAGGCTGAATACTAGTTACTACCCTATGGTTTGGGTCCAAAATCAATTTAGTCCTTAAATTCTAATTTCATCAAAAACACCCCTGGACTTTTAATTTTGATCCAATAGATCCAATCCGTTTATGTTAAGTGAGTCTGTTAACTTGCTGACGTGGCTCATGTGAGGCATATGTTTTATGATGTGGTGATGAAGTGGTATGCTTAGTCAGCGTAACTTGAACTCACAACCTAAATAAAAGTTTTTCAACAAATGATCCAACCATAACTGAACTTACAACCTCTAACATACAAGTCACACAACAAACACCATACTAACTCTGATTTTATATTAATTATTGATAAATTATAATAGTAGGACCCCTTCATTCAATTACAAGTGACATGTCATCAAAGAGGAGCCCACCAAGTTCATGTAAACCTCTAAACTGACTAAGCATGCCACCTCATTGCCATATCATAAACATGGCCCCTCATGAGCCATATCAGCAAATTAGATAACTTACTTAACATAACATTAACGGATTGGACCTATTAGTTCAAACCACGGACCCTACATGAGTCACGTCAGCAAGTTAGCGAACTTACCTAACACAACTAACGGATTTGACCTATTAGATCAAAATTGAAAGTGTATGAGTGTTTTGATGAAATTAAAAGTCTAGGAACTGAATTGATTTTGAACATAAATCATATGGTAGTAACCAATATTTAGCCCTTCTTAGAAATATCTCATCAGAGACTGAGTTTTGAATTATATCAAGTGCCTTTGCATCTTTCTTGATGTTTGTTTTCAGCTCCATTTTTTTAGCTTCAGTAAGATCTGTTGCAACTAGAACTATGTAACCTTCATCAACATAGTTCTATAGTTCATGTGAGATGAACATGGTTCTCATCTTGATCATCTAGAAGTCAAAGTTCTCTCCATTGAAGATTGGAAATCTGTTATGGTGTTTTACTTGAGCTAGCCATATTTTCAGACCAGTAACTTTGAAAAACTTGTGTTTGTGTTTTTGATTTTGTTCCAGCAGATGTTACACCCCAGTTGATGTTGATTAATAGAGCTTTGATACCATGTTAGAATTAGAGTTTCTAATTTGTAATTAACAAACTATAATTAACAACACAACCTGGGTGCTTGATTAACTTGCAGTAGCAATTGAAGTAGTAGAATAGATGAGAAACCTGCAACTTAAGTACTTGATATTAGATCTAGAATTCTTACTTTATAACATCAAACTTAACCCTTATATAGGGTACATGAAAGAGATAATTAACAAGATTATAATGAACATTACACACAAAATATCTAGTTAATTTGAGTGGAGAAAATAGTACGTAATGCAAGTTGCTGCAAAAGTCTTCATACTTTCCTAGTTGGACCAGGAAAGCATGAATTTCAACAGTTTCAAATATGGAGTTTCTATGTATTTAATTAATTGGTTTGAGTCTGATCATCGATTTTGATACCATGCCATATACGTTGTAATATCATAGACTAGCTCTTGATCTTGAGCTACTCAACAATTTTAGAGGGTTGGTATCCTACTATAAGGAGTACTGTCATTGATCTACTGATATGTTAATATACCATACACTTGACGAGACTATGGATTCATGATCAAGTTGGTTATATATTCAAAGCTATTTGTATGATCATTAAGATGTTATGTCATTTGGGCTTTTATTTCCTCTCTCTCATTTGTTCTTACTTTCTACTTCTGTAAATTGAGATGATTTTTTTGTCTTCTTCTATAATTGATGAATTCATCGATAATATGAAAATTTTACAACTTATTAACCGGAGTATGTAGAGATCTCAAAGATTCCAACAGTAGTAGCTTCAGCAAGTATATATTTACAGTAAATCCTCTCTCTTTTTCTCTCTTTTTTTGACATTTGATGAAAGCTCACAGGTACCATCATATCAAAAAAGGAATGACAACTACTTTCTTCTTATTTTCATAAAGTTGCATTAATTGCCAAATGCAACATGTCTCTTTTAGCACCATCAAACTACTTCTTATGCCCATTTCAATTGCCCATCTTAACAATGTTTCAATGAACATTAACCTCATGTTTTGTCTTTCCTCGATGTTCAACAACATACGATATCATAATCTTAGTTGACATTAGATGTTGACGTTTGTGAGCCCGGATGAAGAAGTCTGCGTTTCATTGATTCGGTAAAGAAATGACTCATCAAAGTGAATGGAGAACTATTGTGGACAATTAAGTATTTGGTCCTCATTTTGTACTAAATTAATTGCACATTGCTATATGCTTAATACATGTCCTTACTTATTTTTATGTAATTTCTCCCAAAAAGTTCCAATTTTTCCTTTGTACCTTGTCTGGCTTGCACAACATCCACCATCTTAATTTCCCAACCATCTTAATTTCCCTAAAAATAGAAAACAATATTCACATGCAGATCTATGAAACTAACAATAGCAACAAGTAGTTCAGACCTAGCTATGATGGAAAGAGATCTTGAACTCTTGAATAAAGTTAAAGCGGCATCACTGCTTGTGTTAATTTTTTTCTTCCCTTCATACTTTACCCCGGTTCACCGCAACAAATTTTCAAGTTACTTGTTTCGATCAATATTATTGGTTCGGTACAGCTTTACTAACTGTTTCCATTTCCCCCATGCATGGAGTACTATGTATGAAGAAGAACATTTATCTCCATATTGATATAAGATTATAATGGAGCTTTTCTAGATGCAATGTAAGACCAACCATATGTACACAAGAATTTGTCTGCAGAGTGCAGATAATGAAACAACAAAGTTTGCAATATGAAACTGATGGAATGAACACAAAAACACGAGATTAGTAATACATATCAATGCTAGTCCTATAACAAAATCATTTATATGCTTTGAGACCAACCAATGAGTAAAATGGTTAAGGCTACCCACACTTGTTAAGAACACCTATTTCAACCCATCTAGGTTTGCAAATTTCCCAGATAACAACACATAAATTTATTGATGTCTCCACAAATCTCTGCAAAACAAATTGAAAAAACTTCATGTATATATAAAAATATTAACACACACACACACACACACACAAAACCACAGCCAATTGGCATGACCATGATAAAAGTACAGAGCTTTGCCAAATATTTTCCAAACAAACTCTCATTGCAATGGAATTTAACATATCAAATGTGAGGATGATATTCGTTGGGTCCAAAATACATATAAAATAATTTAGTTTTGATTGTTATAAGCTCACTGACTGTAACAGAAGAATGATAAGCAATGAAATAATAAATTGGTTGGTATCTTCTATCTCTCCCTCATCAGGCAAACCCAGCAAACATTGACCCTACAATTTTCTCCATCTACCTTGCGGCCTCCCTCTGCTTCGCGTTAAAGCAAATCTTAAGATTTTTTTTTCCTTCAGCTTCCTAGTTATTGTAAAAGGTGTTTTGGGGATATAATTTTACCAAAACCAAAAGAAATTTTGGATACGTGTATATACAAAATTAGGATGTGTGTATATAATTACTCTTTCGATGGATGGTTTACTTATTATTATGTGGTTCTCAAACTTAATTTTTTTCTTCTAATAATACATTTAAAACTCTATTAAAATCTACAATATGCAAAATCATTGAAAAGTTGTGCAATATTTTTATTAAAGTTATTGTAGTATGATTTATGGTTTCACATTCTGATCTAGTATGGTATTTTCCCCATTACGACGTACTTTTTTTTTAACCCCACCCCTCCCACTCTTGATGGGCTCGAAAACATGACCTCTCAAATGAGAAGCTATTGTCTTACTACCTCACCAAACGCACGCACGCACCATCACAATCTGACGTACTTAATTAATGTTTCAGGCATTCCGAAGCAACGAGGTGATACAACCTATGAGGTGAAACCTCATCCGAGACCACCCAAATTCTCCGGAATGCAACTACGATCGATTTGACAAAACCATAAGTCTATCGAACGCTCAAATCCTCACGGATCGAATAAATCAAACGCTCAAAAACCGTAAAAATCATAACAAATTCATACAATCTCCAAAAATTACGTATTATATATCGACATGCTCGTATTGACGAGTAGATGATATCTAATTCCAGAAACTATCCAATACATGGCCAGAAGGCCGCCAAAAATGCAGTCACAGTCGGTGACACAACCACCACCGGCCAAAACTCAAAACTAGAATAATCCAACTGTCCAAAATGTCAAGAACACCAAATAGATCAACTTTAATACCTGCGGTTCAAGCCAACACAGCCTAGATCGCAGCCACAAGCCACCGTGAACTGTTCACCTTGAGTTGATCCTATTCCAACGTGAATCGATCAAAACAAACACCACAGATCGATCAGGGAGGTTCCTACGAACTCACAACAGGAAGCATGAAGCCACAACGTTGCCGGAACAAGGATTTCTAATCGGGTCAATCTGCACTCGAGTTCGCCGCGTTGCTGCACCACCGTGAAGGAGAATCGATGCTAGAGGCCATAACCAAGAGGACTAGAACAAGGAGGCGAGTCGGTCTGCCCAGGTCCCACTGAAGATCGCCTGAAAACTGGGTCGGGTTTCCTGGTTCGGGTCGAGTCAGTCGCAAAGAAGAGAGAGAACAAAGCGTCTGGTTTCTGGAAAAGGAAAAGTGAAAAAAAATGAAAATAGTAAGTTTCCGAAAATGGAAACCCCTATTTATAGAATTTTCCCAAACTTCAGACGCTCATAACGTTCTCATACGAACTCCGATTTCCGCATGCTACGACTTTCGTGAAGGAAATTTTCGGAGAAACCCAACGTATAAAAGTCAACCTTTGTACCCCCCCACAACCATATTCTTCAAATAATAATTCGTCCAAAATACTTCCGCCCATCCAATAACCACAAATTAGATTCCGAAAATCCTCTAAAAATAAATACGAATTTCTGGGGCATCAAATCACCTCTGCAAATTTTCAGCCAAATCGGTGATCTTTAGGGTATCGAACTAGATTAAATCAATGGACAAACCGAATCTGTCCAACCTGAACCTTTCATACATATAATTGTAAATCGCAGTTTTGAATGCCTTAACGATAATCAATTTGGCTGAAAATTTGCATATGTGATCTACACATTAGGACCTAAAAACTGAACATTTGAGATGCTGAAATGTGATCAAAAAGTTTCTCTAATGCGCTATCCCTAGAAAAGACCCAAAAAATGGATCCCTCACTAGAAGGCCCTGTAAAAAAAAAGGACAAAATACTGTTTACTCCCTATACTTATAGGGTCTCGACGTTCAGTCCCTGACGTTTCAATTTCACCTAAAAGTCCCTGAACTTCCAATTTCACCTAAAAAGTCCCTGCCGTCAATTTTCCGTTAAAAGTCTGTTATCTTGCTGACGTGGCACTATTTCAACAGTAAAATGACTATTTTACCCTTACTGACCCCCCAAAAAAAAATTACTCTTTTTAACTCTTTTTTTCTCTGTTTTTTAATTTGTTCTTTTTATTCCTACTTTTTTTTTTAACTCTTTTTTCTCTATTTTTTTTAATTTGTTCTCTTTTTTTTCCTACTCTTTTTTCTCTCTTTTTTTTAACTCTCTTTCTCTCTTTTTTATTTGTTCTCTTTGTTTTTTTTTAACACTATTTTCTCTTTTTTATTTATTTGTTCGCTCTGCTTTATATATATATATATATATATATATATTTCTCTTTTCTATTTAGCTCTTCTTCCTCTTCCTCCTCTCTGCTCTTCGGCCTTATTTTCCTCCTCCCTGATCGCAGCTCCAGTTTTCGGCCACTCTTGGAAGCCGGAATGGTCAGGTGATGCGCTCAAAGCAAGCGCATAATTTAACCCTGAAAATATCGTTAGTAGTATAAGCAAATAGGGATCGTTCTATCCGGGGATTGAGGGTACACTTGTAATTGTGTAACAAATAAAGAAAAGTATTATTTACAAAAATAAAATAAGAATATAAATATATACAATTGTATAAACAAATAAAGAATTAAATAATAAAGTATTATTTACAAAAATAAAATAAAGAATAAATATATACAAGTAAACACAAATAAGGGGGATTAGGATTCTTAAAATTAAAATTAAAATAAATAAAATAAAGAAAACGTAAAACATATATACAAGGGTGGAACGCAAGGAACAAAGATCAAAATCAATTCCATGTAATCAAATTCGATTCAAACCCTATAATTGTTCTTCCAAGTCATGAGAGAGGAGTTGATCATGTGAAACATTCGAAAGCAAATGATTTCCCATATTTTACTTTTCAATGCTAATTAACCTAAGCGAAAGCACCTAGATTAATCCTATCAAACATGCAATCAAGCCCTAGAAAGCTAGTCAATCATGACATGTTCAACGCATTAGACATAGAGAAAGGCTATCAACTCAAGTGTACAACTTAGTTATGGAAAAGTCCACCTAATTGCAATACTCTTCAATTAAATTCGATTCTTGTCCAGAACCTTTACTACTTTTGATTCAAGTTACACAAAACGAAAAGTCGATTTCATGTTCTTAAACCTAGCACCAATTACATGCAAATCCTATAAGTGTCGACCCAAATAAGATAAACATATAAAAGTTTCTGTAAAGCAAATTTAATCGAACAAACTCACATAAGCAACTTAGAATCACAATTATAGAATTCGAAAACTTATTTAAACATAGAAATTGGGCTTAAACTTTGCCCTAAACATTATTGTTAACTAGAAACAAGTTCATACGAAATCAAACAAGGAAACCAAAAAGGTTACAAGGAAAAGGAACGAATTACACCGTGAGTGGAGATGGAGATGGAGAGCTAGATGGTTGAATCTTGAATCTTGGAAGCAAGCCTTCAAGGTGGATGATGGAGGATATGATCTTCACGGCTCCTTCTTCTTCTTCCTCTCCTTGCTTGAAAATGCAGAAACTTAAAACTAGAGAATGGAGAGAAAAATGAAAGGAAATGGAGAGACAAAGAAGATGAGATGGATGAAGGAATTGGTGACTACGGAAAATGGAAAGGAAATGGAGAGACAAGGAGATGAGTTGGATGAAGGAATTGGTGGGAAAATGAAAACTAAGGAAAATGGAGAGGAAATGGTGAGACAAGGAGATGAAATGGATGAAGGAATTGGTGTGTTGGAAATGGTGACTAAGGAAAATGGAGAGGAAATGGTGAGACAAGGAGATGAGATGGATGAAGGAATTGGTGTTTTGAGAGTGAGAGGAGAAGTGTATTTATAGCCCAAAAAAATGATGAATGGAGGGTGGAGATGAACATAAATGAAGGGCTAGATATGTTAGACAAATTTGTAAAAAATATCTTCCCACTTGTTTATCACTTGTTCAACTTGAATTGATTTCCTCCTCAAGATTTTCCACTTGGTTGCAACTTTGATTTTCCTCCTCAAGATTTCCACTTGGTTGCAACTTTGATTTTCCTCCTCAAGATTTTCCACTTGGTTGCAACTTTGATTTTCCTCCTCAAGATTTTCCACTTGCTTGGAGGTCCTAAAATAGAAACTAATAAGAAAAATAGAAAACTTTCCTAAAATGAAAAATGGCAACTTACTAAAATGATAAATAGAAACTACAAAAATATAAACTTTCTACAAATAGGAACTTTCCCAATCAAAGAATGGAAACTTTCCTAAACAGGATTTTAATAAGGAAATAACGTAAGAAATGTAGGGAAATGCAGTTAAAACGTCGCATTAAAATGCTCTTATCAAATTCCCCACACTTAGCTTTGCTAGTCCCTTAGCAAAATCACACTATGACACACACTAAGACTCAACGAAAATTAAAGACTCTACAAAAACAATGACTCTATTGCCCTTCAACTTTTTGTCTCAGAAATCTCCTACTTTCACAACATCAAGATTAGCACTCAACCAAGAATCAATATGTAGATATTCAAGAGTTAATTAAAACATATAATCCACACATACACAAGTAGGACTTGGTTGTGACAATGGTGATGGTTTCTGTTAAGCATGCTTCGAACAAGTATGATTCATATCCTCACAAGGTATATCCACTCTTTCTTCTCTCAGAATTCAAGACAATGCTTAAAAGCTTATAATCACTCAATTATATGTGAGAGAAAATATTTTGAGGCAACCAAATAGCTCACATATATAAGAAACGAAAAGCACTTTGTGAATATAATTTTTTGAAAAGATGTCATGAAGGATATCAACTACTTGCACGGATGGACCCAAGCCATAGGTTCAACTCTTGTAACTCATCTCCACAAATCAAAGGTTGTCCCATCTTAAGGATCAAGAAGGTCTTATTAAGGGTTGTAATGGGGCCAAGGCTCAAGGTTTTAAGAAACGAAAGGTAAGGAATTTCACAAAGTGTCCTAAAAACCTAGCAGAGCTCATGTAAATGTAGAGACTTCTAGAAATCCATCAAGATATATCAAAACGTCACATCCCATAGAGGTTTTATGAAAGGGCCAAATGTCTTCATGTTGGGCCCAATCTTCACTCTAAACTTCACTCGAACTAGTGAATTGGACAAAGACCAAATTTTCCAATAGTGGGCCTTCAATTCAAAGTAAACTCCAAAATCACTAAGTATGGGGGACTAAAATCCATAAACATTTTTCTTTCTTTTCTTTCTAGCCGTACACAATTTTTTTTTCTTTTTCATTTCTTTTTCACGGCTTTCAAATAATTTTAATTTTTTTTTTTTTTCATGAACAAGTCTACCCCCACACTTGAACTTTCACCTCTTCTCAATCTTCTTTCTCAATGCCAAATCCTCAAGTAAAGTCCCAAAATATAGCTCCGCTAAGTTTTAAAGGGTAGGAGTGTAGCTATACTAAGGTTCAGGGTTAAGGATTTAAGGGTGATGAAAGAAAAGGCTTAATGTAAGCTCAAAGGGGTTTATCTAAGGGAGTCCCACGACGGGCACAAATAGGGACACATGCTTATTTAGCAATGGTGGTAATTCCTAGGTTGCCTCTATCCCTTCCAGAATCAGGGCCATATATTGACAAACGTCTCAACAAGCACAAGAGCGAATTCTAGCATTTTCTAGTCCATCAAACTTAATCTATGGCAAGCAATCAATCAATGAAAGAATAATGAGATCATCAAAACATCGCCAAGAAAATTAAGAATATATTTTTCAATTATCACTCCAAGAAAAAGGGACATGGCTCAAATATCTCACATGGGCTTTTATGAATCAAAACTCATCCTAACATGCTCATATTCTGTACCAAGGTTACGAAATCCATATCCACTACACATGCATGCATTTTTCATATATCTCAATTAACCAAAGAATACCATTTTAAAAACCATCTCAGTTTTGTGATCCTCTTTTAATCATGATTTTAGAGATATAGAATCATTCTAGACAGTTGAAAGGGCATCCTAAGACTCAAAACAAAAACAAAAGTAACCAAAATTTTTTAAATTTTTGACATTTTTCGATTTTTTTGTATTTTTCAATATATATGACTCAAGACAAAAGTATAACTAAGACTCAATAAATAAAAGCAACAAAATTTTTTTTATATATATTTTGACATTTTTTTTGTATTTTTTTTTTTGTATTTGACATTATATATGACTCACAATAAAGACCAAAATATAAATCCCTTCCCCCACACTTAAATATTGCATTGTCCTCAATGTAATCAATTATAAATATGCAATGAAACAATTAAGCATAGATAGAAGACATTTACGAAAACAATCCTAAAAAAAACAAAAGAGAAAAATTGAAAATAAAAAGAAATAGGGAAAGAGAAAGCAAATCTGATTATATTCTGATTGGATTGCCTCCCAAGTAGCGCTTGTATTTTACGTCTTGCAGCCAGACAGTACCTACATTAAATAAAGTTAGTAACTATAATTAACAAAGAAATACAAATAAAAACAAGTATAACTATTAATTACAAACTACAAGTATAATTAACAAGTATATTGTACATAAGACACAAGTTAAGTACTCAAGTGAGTATAAAACGTGAAAAGTATTTTTACAAGTTTAAAGTGTGAAACAACAAAATAATTTACACGTATAGAGTATTCACAAGTATTTCTTTGTTATAAACATTATTGATATCGAATCAAATTCCAAGCGGTAAATCAATGTGAACGTGCGGCCCAAGTATAGTCGCCTAGACACAAACTCCCTTTCAAATCGTTTGGGCAACCTTACTGAAATGGCCAGGTGGGGGAGGACGAACACGAGAGGAAAAATCCATTTTGGCATGAGCTACTCCCACATAGTGGTTTAGGCCCATTTGCAAGCACTTCTGGATTCAAAACCCGTCATGAACGTTGTCCCCTTCCTAGACACCATTTCACATAGGCTTTCTTACTAAGATGAGAAAGTTCATAAGTGTGAAGACAGTTCAACAAGTGTTAATAAAGGCCGCCCTCACCTTAAGGGACCTGAGCTAGGTACCAATAAGGGGTTTAGGCCACTATTAACAAAAGAGACTTCACCTATTCCTCTCAATTTACAACCTACAATCAAAATTCGTGTTCAATAACATAAATAATATTTAAACTAAGTTTTAAACAATTTATATACAACAAATATATACAATAAATGACACAATTTAGCAAGTGATTTTTCAATCCCCGGCAACGGCGCCAAAAATTGATGCGCTCAAAGCAAGCGCATAATTTAACCCTGAAAATATCGTTAGTAGTATAAGCAAATAGGGATCGTTCTATCCGGGGATTGAGGGTACACTTGTAATTGTGTAACAAATAAAGAAAAGTATTATTTACAAAAATAAAATAAAGAATATAAATATATACAATTGTATAAACAAATAAAGAATTAAAATAATAAAGTATTATTACAAAAATAAAATAAAGAATAAATATATACAAGTAAACACAAATAAGGGGGGATTAGGATTCTTAAAATTAAAATTAAAATAAATAAAATAAAGAAAACGTAAAAACATATATACAAGGGTGGAACGCAAGGAACAAAGATCAAAATCAATTCCATGTAATCAAATTCGATTCAAACCCTATAATTGTTCTTCCAAGTCATGAGAGAGGAGTTGATCATGTGAAACATTCGAAAGCAAATGATTTCCCATATTTTACTTTTCAATGCTAATTAACCTAAGCGAAAGCACCTAGATTAATCCTATCAAACATGCAATCAAGCCCTAGAAAGCTAGTCAATCATGACATGTTCAACGCATTAGACATAGAGAAAGGCTATCAACTCAAGTGTACAACTTAGTTATGGAAAAGTCCACCTAATTGCAATACTCTTCAATTAAATTCGATTCTTGTCCAGAACCTTTACTACTTTTGATTCAAGTTACACAAAACGAAAAGTCGATTTCATGTTCTTAAACCTAGCACCAATTACATGCAAATCCTATAAGTGTCGACCCAAATAAGATAAACATATAAAAGTTTTCTGTAAAGCAAATTTAATCGAACAAACTCACATAAGCAACTTAGAATCACAATTATAGAATTCGAAAACTTTATTTAAACATAGAAATTGGGCTTAAACTTTGCCCTAAACATTATTGTTAACTAGAAACAAGTTCATACGAAATCAAACAAGGAAACCAAAAAGGTTACAAGGAAAAGGAACGAATTACACCGTGAGTGGAGATGGAGATGGAGAGCTAGATGGTTGAATCTTGAATCTTGGAAGCAAGCCTTCAAGGTGGATGATGGAGGATATGATCTTCACGGCTCCTTCTTCTTCTTCCTCTCCTTGCTTGAAAATGCAGAAACTTAAAACTAGAGAATGGAGAGAAAAATGAAAGGAAATGGAGAGACAAAGAAGATGAGATGGATGAAGGAATTGGTGACTACGGAAAATGGAAAGGAAATGGAGAGACAAGGAGATGAGTTGGATGAAGGAATTGGTGGGAAAATGAAAACTAAGGAAAATGGAGAGGAAATGGTGAGACAAGGAGATGAAATGGATGAAGGAATTGGGTGTTGGAAATGGTGACTAAGGAAAATGGAGAGGAAATGGTGAGACAAGGAGATGAGATGGATGAAGGAATTGGTGTTTGAGAGTGAGAGGAGAAGTGTATTATAGCCCAAAAAAATGATGAATGGAGGGTGGAGATGAACATAAATGAAGGGCTAGATATGTTAGACAAATTTGTAAAAAATATCTTCCCACTTGTTTATCACTTGTTCAACTTGAATTGATTTTCCTCCTCAAGATTTTCCACTTGGTTGCAACTTTGATTTTCCTCCTCAAGATTTTCCACTTGGTTGCAACTTTGATTTTCCTCCTCAAGATTTTCCACTTGGTTGCAACTTTGATTTTCCTCCTCAAGATTTTCCACTTGCTTGGAGTCCTAAAAATAGAAACTAATAAGAAAATAGAAACTTTCCTAAAATGAAAAATGGCAACTTACTAAAAATGATAAATAGAAACTACAAAAATATAAACTTTCTACAAATAGGAACTTTCCCAATCAAAGAATGGAAACTTTCCTAAACAGGATTTTAATAAGGAAATAACGTAAGAAATGTAGGGAAATGCAGTTAAAACGTCGCATTAAAATGCTCTTATCAAATTCCCCCACACTTAGCTTTTGCTAGTCCCTTAGCAAAATCACACTATGACACACACTAAGACTCAACGAAAATTAAAGACTCTACAAAAACAATGACTCTATTGCCCTTCAACTTTTGTCTCAGAAATCTCCTACTTTCACAACATCAAGATTAGCACTCAACCAAGAATCAATATGTAGATATTCAAGAGTTAATTAAAACATATAATCCACACATACACAAGTAGGACTTGGTTGTGACAATGGTGATGGTTTCTGTTAAGCATGCTTCGAACAAGTATGATTCATATCCTCACAAGGTATATCCACTCTTTCTTCTCTCAGAATTCAAGACAATGCTTAAAAGCTTATAATCACTCAATTATATGTGAGAGAAAATATTTTGAGGCAACCAAATAGCTCACATATATAAGAAACGAAAAGCACTTTGTGAATATAATTTTTTGAAAGATGTCATGAAGGATATCAACTACTTGCACGGATGGACCCAAGCCATAGGTTCAACTCTTGTAACTCATCTCCACAAATCAAAGGTTGTCCCATCTTAAGGATCAAGAAGGTCTTATTAAGGGTTGTAATGGGGCCAAGGCTCAAGGTTTTAAGAAACGAAAGGTAAGGAATTTCACAAAGTGTCCTAAAAACCTAGCAGAGCTCATGTAAATGTAGAGACTTCTAGAAATCCATCAAGATATATCAAAACGTCACATCCCATAGAGGTTTTATGAAAGGCCAAATGTCTTCATGTTGGCCCAATCTTCACTCTAAACTTCACTCGAACTAGTGAATTGGACAAAGACCAAATTTTCCAATAGTGGGCCTTCAATTCAAAGTAAACTCCAAAATCACTAAGTATGGGGGACTAAAATCCATAAACATTTTTCTTTCTTTTCTTTCTAGCCGTACACAATTTTTTTTTCTTTTTCATTTCTTTTTCACGGCTTTCAAATAATTTTAATTTTTTTTTTTTTTTTCATGAACAAGTCTACCCCCACACTTGAACTTTCACCTCTTCTCAATCTTCTTCTCAATGCCAAATCCTCAAGTAAAGTCCCAAAATATAGCTCCGCTAAGTTTTTAAAGGGTAGGAGTGTAGCTATACTAAGGTTCAGGGTTAAGGATTTAAGGGTGATGAAAGAAAAGGCTTAATGTAAGCTCAAAGGGGTTTATCTAAGGGAGTCCCACGACGGGCACAAATAGGGACACATGCTTATTTAGCAATGGTGGTAATTCCTAGGTTGCCTCTATCCCTTCCAGAATCAGGGCCATATATTGACAAACGTCTCAACAAGCACAAGAGCGAATTCTAGCATTTTCTAGTCCATCAACTTAATCTATGGCAAGCAATCAATCAAATGAAAGAATAATGAGATCATCAAAACATCGCCAAGAAATTAAGAATATATTTTTCAATTATCACTCCAAGAAAAAGGGACATGGCTCAAATATCTCACATGGGCTTTTATGAATCAAAACTCATCCTAACATGCTCATATCTGTACCAAGGTTACGAAATCCATATCCACTACACATGCATGCATTTTTCATATATCTCAATTAACCAAAGAATACCATTTTAAAAACCATCTCAGTTTTGTGATCCTCTTTAATCATGATTTTAGAGATATAGAATCATTCTAGACAGTTGAAAGGGCATCCTAAGACTCAAAAACAAAACAAAAGTAACCAAATTTTTTAAATTTTTGACATTTTTCGATTTTTTTGTATTTTCAATATATATGACTCAAGACAAAAGTATAACTAAGACTCAATAAATAAAAGCAACAAAATTTTTTTTATATATATTTTGACATTTTTTTTGTATTTTTTTTTGTATTTGACATTATATATGACTCACAATAAAAGACCAAAATATAAATCCCTTCCCCCACACTTAAATATTGCATTGTCCTCAATGTAATCAATTATAAATATGCAATGAAACAATTAAGCATAGATAGAAGACATTTACGAAAACAAATCCTAAAAAAAACAAAAGAGAAAAATTGAAAAATAAAAAGAAATAGGGAAAGAGAAAGCAAATCTGATTATATTCTGAATTGGATTGCCTCCCAAGTAGCGCTTGTATTTTACGTCTTGCAGCCAGACAGTACCTACATTAAATAAAGTTAGTAACTATAATTAACAAGAAATACAAAATAAAAACAAGTATAACTATTAATTACAAACTACAAGTATAATTAACAAGTATATTGTACATAAGACACAAGTTAAGTACTCAAGTGAGTATAAAACGTGAAAAGTATTTTTACAAGTTTAAAGTGTGAAACAACAAAATAATTTACACGTATAGAGTATTCACAAGTATTTCTTTTGTTATAAACATTATTGATATCGAATCAAATTCCAAGCGGTAAATCAAGTGAACGTGCGGCCCAAGTATAGTCGCCTAGACACAAACTCCCTTTCAAATCGTTTGGGCAACCTTACTGAAATGGCCAGGTGGGGGAGGACGAACACGAGAGGAAAAATCCATTTTGGCATGAGCTACTCCCACATAGTGGTTTAGGCCCATTTGCAAGCACTTCTGGATTCAAAAACCCGTCATGAACGTTGTCCCCTTCCTAGACACCATTTCACATAGGCTTTCTTACTAAGATGAGAAAGTTCATAAGTGTGAAGACAGTTCAACAAGTGTTAATAAAGGCCGCCCTCAACCTTAAGGGACCTGAGCTAGGTACCAATAAGGGGTTTAGGCCACTATTAACAAAAGAGACTTCACCTATTCCTCTCAATTTACAACCTACAATCAAAATTCGTGTTCAATAACATAAATAATATTTAAACTAAGTTTTAAACAATTTATATACAACAAATATATACAATAAATGACACAATTTAGCAAGTGATTTTCAATCCCCGGCAACGGCGCCAAAAATTGATGCGCTCAAAGCAAGCGCATAATTTAACCCTGAAAATATCGTTAGTAGTATAAGCAAATAGGGATCGTTCTATCCGGGGATTGAGGGTACACTTGTAATTGTGTAACAAATAAAGAAAAGTATTATTTACAAAAATAAAATAAAGAATATAAATATATACAATTGTATAAACAAATAAAGAATTAAAATAATAAAGTATTATTTACAAAATAAAATAAAGAATAAATATATACAAGTAAACACAAATAAGGGGGGGATTAGGATTCTTAAAATTAAAATTAAAATAAATAAAATAAAGAAAACGTAAAAACATATATACAAGGGTGGAACGCAAGGAACAAAGATCAAAATCAATTCCATGTAATCAAATTCGATTCAAACCCTATAATTGTTCTTCCAAGTCATGAGAGAGGAGTTGATCATGTGAAACATTCGAAAGCAAATGATTCCCATATTTTACTTTTCAATGCTAATTAACCTAAGCGAAAGCACCTAGATTAATCCTATCAAACATGCAATCAAGCCCTAGAAAGCTAGTCAATCATGACATGTTCAACGCATTAGACATAGAGAAAGGCTATCAACTCAAGTGTACAACTTAGTTATGGAAAAGTCCACCTAATTGCAATACTCTTCAATTAAATTCGATTCTTGTCCAGAACCTTTACTACTTTTGATTCAAGTTACACAAAACGAAAAGTCGATTTCATGTTCTTAAACCTAGCACCAATTACATGCAAATCCTATAAGTGTCGACCCAAATAAGATAAACATATAAAAGTTTTCTGTAAAGCAAATTTAATCGAACAAACTCACATAAGCAACTTAGAATCACAATTATAGAATTCGAAAACTTTATTTAAACATAGAAATTGGGCTTAAACTTTGCCCTAAACATTATTGTTAACTAGAAACAAGTTCATACGAAATCAAACAAGGAAACCAAAAAGGTTACAAGGAAAAGGAACGAATTACACCGTGAGTGGAGATGGAGATGGAGAGCTAGATGGTTGAATCTTGAATCTTGGAAGCAAGCCTTCAAGGTGGATGATGGAGGATATGATCTTCACGGCTCCTTCTTCTTCTTCCTCTCCTTGCTTGAAAATGCAGAAACTTAAAACTAGAGAATGGAGAGAAAAAT
The DNA here is from genome assembly GCF_002994745.2 of Rosa chinensis. Lineage (NCBI taxonomy): Eukaryota > Viridiplantae > Streptophyta > Magnoliopsida > Rosales > Rosaceae > Rosa > Rosa chinensis. The sequence continues at coordinate 43,376,360 of NC_037089.1, forward strand.
GAAAAGGAAATGGAGAGACAAAGAAGATGAGATGGATGAAGGAATTGGTGACTACGGAAAATGGAAAGGAAATGGAGAGACAAGGAGATGAGTTGGATGAAGGAATTGGTGGGAAAATGAAAACTAAGGAAAATGGAGAGGAAATGGTGAGACAAGGAGATGAAATGGATGAAGGAATTGGTGTGTTGGAAATGGTGACTAAGGAAAATGGAGAGGAAATGGTGAGACAAGGAGATGAGATGGATGAAGGAATTGGTGTTTTGAGAGTGAGAGGAGAAGTGTATTTATAGCCCAAAAAAATGATGAATGGAGGGTGGAGATGAACATAAATGAAGGGCTAGATATGTTAGACAAATTTGTAAAAATATCTTCCCACTTGTTTATCACTTGTTCAACTTGAATTGATTTTCCTCCTCAAGATTTTCCACTTGGTTGCAACTTTGATTTTCCTCCTCAAGATTTTCCACTTGGTTGCAACTTTGATTTTCCTCCTCAAGATTTTCCACTTGGTTGCAACTTTGATTTTCCTCCTCAAGATTTTCCACTTGCTTGGAGGTCCTAAAATAGAAACTAATAAGAAAAATAGAAACTTTCCTAAAATGAAAAATGGCAACTTACTAAAAATGATAAATAGAAACTACAAAAATATAAACTTTCTACAAATAGGAACTTTCCCAATCAAAGAATGGAAACTTTCCTAAACAGGATTTTAATAAGGAAATAACGTAAGAAATGTAGGGAAATGCAGTTAAAACGTCGCATTAAAATGCTCTTATCAAATTCCCCCACACTTAGCTTTTGCTAGTCCCTTAGCAAAATCACACTATGACACACACTAAGACTCAACGAAAATTAAAGACTCTACAAAAACAATGACTCTATTGCCCTTCAACTTTTTGTCTCAGAAATCTCCTACTTTCACAACATCAAGATTAGCACTCAACCAAGAATCAATATGTAGATATTCAAGAGTTAATTAAAACATATAATCCACACATACACAAGTAGGACTTGGTTGTGACAATGGTGATGGTTTCTGTTAAGCATGCTTCGAACAAGTATGATTCATATCCTCACAAGGTATATCCACTCTTTCTTCTCTCAGAATTCAAGACAATGCTTAAAGCTTATAATCACTCAATTATATGTGAGAGAAAATATTTTGAGGCAACCAAATAGCTCACATATATAAGAAACGAAAAGCACTTTGTGAATATAATTTTTTTGAAAGATGTCATGAAGGATATCAACTACTTGCACGGATGGACCCAAGCCATAGGTTCAACTCTTGTAACTCATCTCCACAAATCAAAGGTTGTCCCATCTTAAGGATCAAGAAGGTCTTATTAAGGGTTGTAATGGGGCCAAGGCTCAAGGTTTTAAGAAACGAAAGGTAAGGAATTTCACAAAGTGTCCTAAAAACCTAGCAGAGCTCATGTAAATGTAGAGACTTCTAGAAATCCATCAAGATATATCAAAACGTCACATCCCATAGAGGTTTTATGAAAGGGCCAAATGTCTTCATGTTGGGCCCAATCTTCACTCTAAACTTCACTCGAACTAGTGAATTGGACAAAGACCAAATTTTCCAATAGTGGGCCTTCAATTCAAAGTAAACTCCAAAATCACTAAGTATGGGGGACTAAAATCCATAAACATTTTCTTTCTTTTCTTTTCTAGCCGTACACAATTTTTTTTTCTTTTTCATTTCTTTTTCACGGCTTTCAAATAATTTTAATTTTTTTTTTTTTTTTCATGAACAAGTCTACCCCCACACTTGAACTTTCACCTCTTCTCAATCTTCTTTCTCAATGCCAAATCCTCAAGTAAAGTCCCAAAATATAGCTCCGCTAAGTTTTTAAAGGGTAGGAGTGTAGCTATACTAAGGTTCAGGGTTAAGGATTTAAGGGTGATGAAAGAAAAGGCTTAATGTAAGCTCAAAGGGGTTTATCTAAGGGAGTCCCACGACGGGCACAAATAGGGACACATGCTTATTTAGCAATGGTGGTAATTCCTAGGTTGCCTCTATCCCTTCCAGAATCAGGGCCATATATTGACAAACGTCTCAACAAGCACAAGAGCGAATTCTAGCATTTTCTAGTCCATCAAACTTAATCTATGGCAAGCAATCAATCAAATGAAAGAATAATGAGATCATCAAAACATCGCCAAGAAATTAAGAATATATTTTTCAATTATCACTCCAAGAAAAAGGGACATGGCTCAAATATCTCACATGGGCTTTTATGAATCAAAACTCATCCTAACATGCTCATATTCTGTACCAAGGTTACGAAATCCATATCCACTACACATGCATGCATTTTTCATATATCTCAATTAACCAAAGAATACCATTTTAAAAACCATCTCAGTTTTGTGATCCTCTTTTAATCATGATTTTAGAGATATAGAATCATTCTAGACAGTTGAAAGGGCATCCTAAGACTCAAAACAAAAACAAAAGTAACCAAAATTTTTTAAATTTTTGACATTTTTCGATTTTTTTGTATTTTTCAATATATATGACTCAAGACAAAAGTATAACTAAGACTCAATAAATAAAAGCAACAAAATTTTTTTTATATATATTTTGACATTTTTTTTTGTATTTTTTTTTTGTATTTGACATTATATATGACTCACAATAAAAGACCAAAATATAAATCCCTTCCCCCACACTTAAATATTGCATTGTCCTCAATGTAATCAATTATAAATATGCAATGAAACAATTAAGCATAGATAGAAGACATTTACGAAAACAAATCCTAAAAAAAACAAAAGAGAAAAATTGAAAAATAAAAGAAATAGGGAAAGAGAAAGCAAATCTGATTATATTCTGAATTGGATTGCCTCCCAAGTAGCGCTTGTATTTTACGTCTTGCAGCCAGACAGTACCTACATTAAATAAAGTTAGTAACTATAATTAACAAAGAAATACAAAATAAAACAAGTATAACTATTAATTACAAACTACAAGTATAATTAACAAGTATATTGTACATAAGACACAAGTTAAGTACTCAAGTGAGTATAAAACGTGAAAAGTATTTTTACAAGTTTAAAGTGTGAAACAACAAAATAATTTACACGTATAGAGTATTCACAAGTATTTCTTTTGTTATAAACATTATTGATATCGAATCAAATTCCAAGCGGTAAATCAAGTGAACGTGCGGCCCAAGTATAGTCGCCTAGACACAAACTCCCTTTCAAATCGTTTGGGCAACCTTACTGAAATGGCCAGGTGGGGGAGGACGAACACGAGAGGAAAAATCCATTTTGGCATGAGCTACTCCCACATAGTGGTTTAGGCCCATTTGCAAGCACTTCTGGATTCAAAAACCCGTCATGAACGTTGTCCCCTTCCTAGACACCATTTCACATAGGCTTTCTTACTAAGATGAGAAAGTTCATAAGTGTGAAGACAGTTCAACAAGTGTTAATAAAGGCCGCCCTCAACCTTAAGGGACCTGAGCTAGGTACCAATAAGGGGTTTAGGCCACTATTAACAAAAGAGACTTCACCTATTCCTCTCAATTTACAACCTACAATCAAAATTCGTGTTCAATAACATAAATAATATTTAAACTAAGTTTTAAACAATTTATATACAACAAATATATACAATAAATGACACAATTTAGCAAGTGATTTTTCAATCCCCGGCAACGGCGCCAAAAATTGATGCGCTCAAAGCAAGCGCATAATTTAACCCTGAAAATATCGTTAGTAGTATAAGCAAATAGGGATCGTTCTATCCGGGGATTGAGGGTACACTTGTAATTGTGTAACAAATAAAGAAAAGTATTATTTACAAAAATAAAATAAAGAATATAAATATATACAATTGTATAAACAAATAAAGAATTAAAATAATAAAGTATTATTTACAAAATAAAATAAAGAATAAATATATACAAGTAAACACAAATAAGGGGGGATTAGGATTCTTAAAATTAAAATTAAAATAAATAAAATAAAGAAAACGTAAAAACATATATACAAGGGTGGAACGCAAGGAACAAAGATCAAAATCAATTCCATGTAATCAAATTCGATTCAAACCCTATAATTGTTCTTCCAAGTCATGAGAGAGGAGTTGATCATGTGAAACATTCGAAAGCAAATGATTTCCCATATTTTACTTTTCAATGCTAATTAACCTAAGCGAAAGCACCTAGATTAATCCTATCAAACATGCAATCAAGCCCTAGAAAGCTAGTCAATCATGACATGTTCAACGCATTAGACATAGAGAAAGGCTATCAACTCAAGTGTACAACTTAGTTATGGAAAAGTCCACCTAATTGCAATACTCTTCAATTAAATTCGATTCTTGTCCAGAACCTTTACTACTTTTGATTCAAGTTACACAAAACGAAAAGTCGATTTCATGTTCTTAAACCTAGCACCAATTACATGCAAATCCTATAAGTGTCGACCCAAATAAGATAAACATATAAAAGTTTTCTGTAAAGCAAATTTAATCGAACAAACTCACATAAGCAACTTAGAATCACAATTATAGAATTCGAAAACTTTATTTAAACATAGAAATTGGGCTTAAACTTTGCCCTAAACATTATTGTTAACTAGAAACAAGTTCATACGAAATCAAACAAGGAAACCAAAAAGGTTACAAGGAAAAGGAACGAATTACACCGTGAGTGGAGATGGAGATGGAGAGCTAGATGGTTGAATCTTGAATCTTGGAAGCAAGCCTTCAAGGTGGATGATGGAGGATATGATCTTCACGGCTCCTTCTTCTTCTTCCTCTCCTTGCTTGAAAATGCAGAAACTTAAAACTAGAGAATGGAGAGAAAAATGAAAAGGAAATGGAGAGACAAAGAAGATGAGATGGATGAAGGAATTGGTGACTACGGAAAATGGAAAGGAAATGGAGAGACAAGGAGATGAGTTGGATGAAGGAATTGGTGGGAAAATGAAAACTAAGGAAAATGGAGAGGAAATGGTGAGACAAGGAGATGAAATGGATGAAGGAATTGGTGTGTTGGAAATGGTGACTAAGGAAAATGGAGAGGAAATGGTGAGACAAGGAGATGAGATGGATGAAGGAATTGGTGTTTTGAGAGTGAGAGGAGAAGTGTATTTATAGCCCAAAAAAATGATGAATGGAGGGTGGAGATGAACATAAATGAAGGGCTAGATATGTTAGACAAATTTGTAAAAATATCTTCCCACTTGTTTATCACTTGTTCAACTTGAATTGATTTTCCTCCTCAAGATTTTCCACTTGGTTGCAACTTTGATTTTCCTCCTCAAGATTTTCCACTTGGTTGCAACTTTGATTTTCCTCCTCAAGATTTTCCACTTGGTTGCAACTTTGATTTTCCTCCTCAAGATTTTCCACTTGCTTGGAGGTCCTAAAAATAGAAACTAATAAGAAAAATAGAAACTTTCCTAAAATGAAAAATGGCAACTTACTAAAAATGATAAATAGAAACTACAAAAATATAAACTTTCTACAAATAGGAACTTTCCCAATCAAAGAATGGAAACTTTCCTAAACAGGATTTTAATAAGGAAATAACGTAAGAAATGTAGGGAAATGCAGTTAAAACGTCGCATTAAAATGCTCTTATCATCAGGTTCTCTTCCCTTCAGATTCCGGCGGTTTCGTGGTGTCGGAGCTATATCAGAAGCTTTCTCTCGACGTCAATAACGTTTATTTGGTGTTGGTTTCCATGTTTTGGTCTATTTGGCAGTTTCTGATCGTAACTTTAGAGAGAAATGTTTGAACTGTTTTGGCACTGAAGAAAGGGAGGTGGAACGTGAATTGATTTGATTTGGGTGTGCTCCGATTTGGTTGGAACCGCTGTATGGATAGGGGTGATTAGGAGAGGTGGTGATGCTTGCTAGCATGACGGGGATGATGGATGGACGGTGGAATGGTCAGCACTTGCTTGGAGCGGCGGGCACGCCAACGGTGATTGGGAGAGGTGGTGATGCTCGCTGAAAACTGGAGCTGAGATCAGGGAGGAGGAAAAGAAGGCCGAAGAGCAGAGAGGAGGGAGAGGAAGAAGAGGTAAACAGAAAAGAGAAAGAAATATAAAAAAAACAAAAGAGAGAGAACAAATAAAAAAAAGGAAAAAAGTTTTTTTTAAAAAAGAGAAAAAGAGTTAAAGAAAAAAGAGTAGGAAAAAAAACAGAGAAAAGAGGGTTAAAAAAAAGAGAACAAATAAATAAAAAAAGGAGAAAATAGAGTTAAAAAAAAGAGAGAAAAAAGAGTAGGCAAAAAAAAGAGTAGGAAAAAAAGAAGAACAAATTAAAAAAATAGAGAAAAAAAAAGAACAAACTAAAAAATAGAAAAAAAGAGTAAGTTTTTTTTTTGGGGTCAATAAGGGTAAAATAGTCATTTTACTGTTGAAATAGTGCCACGTCAACAAGATAACAGATTTTTAACGAAAAATTGACGGCAGGGACTTTTTAGATGAAATTGGAAAGTTCAGGGACTTTTTAGGTGAAATTGAAACGTCAGGGACTGAAACGTCGAAACCCTATAAGTACAGGGAGTAAACAGTATTTTTGTCCCAAAAAAAAAATATATATATATATCGACACCCGACTTCCGGTTTGATTAAAAGAAAGAAACATGTGTGTATGTATCATCTTAACAATACCATTGAAAGTGAGCTTAATTAGCTAGAAGGATTAAGGCTTCCAGAGCTATAATGATAAAAAAAACAAAAATTATTAGATGAGAGCAGAGGCAGAGGCAGAGGAGGATGGTGGGAAGATAGGTCTAACACAAAATGGATGAGTGTCACCTATTGAGAGCTGTTTCTTCTTCTTGTTTTTTTTTTTTTTTTTTGGTGAAGAGCTTCTTCATTTTTTGAGTGAGAAAGAATCCATCAAAATATCTTGGGAAGTGATTGGATTGTTTTGAGTTTTGATATGTATAAAAAGCACTATAAAATCCTCCAAATTCAGCATTTAATAAAATTCTTAAAAATCCGTATAGTTTTGAATATTTGCATATTTGAATGGATAATTTTAAATCTTAATAGAATACTTCAAGATTTTAAATGATTGTTTAAATAGAAAATTACACACAAGTGTCAATTTGAGACTTTAATTAGCCATAAGGCCACTTCCACCTTCAATTTATTTTTGTCTTGACTATTTTGCCCCTCTACAAACAAAACAAACAGTCTCTCTCTCTCTCTCTCGAAATGAGATTCCAGTCGACGAAGAAGCTCAAATCGGATTTTGCTCTCTCTCTCTCTCTCTCTCTCTCTCTCTCTCTCTCTCTCTCCGACGAACTAGTTGCTTCTCGCCGCCGAATAACCTCTCTGACGTCGGAAGCTCTCCCTTGGCGGTAACTAACTATTGCGCAGTGAAGCTCAGCTCTGGCGGGACGATGTCGAAGGAGGGAGAAGCCTTGTTGCAGATTGGAGAGAAACGAGACGGTATCGTTTCACCATCTCCTCATCTTTCTTCTGCGTTTTCTCTTATCTCGATGCCGATTCAAAGCAGATCTGATAGGAACGAAACGAGACAGGATCGTTTCACCATCTCCTCATCTTTCTTCCACGTTTTCTCCGATCTCGACGCCGATTCAAAGCAGATCTGACAGGACCTTTACCGTTGTTCGATCAATACATGTAGCCGGCCAAATTCACCCCTGCAGGTCAGAATTCAAAAATCTCTATCTATTACACATTGCGTTGTCGATTATTTATGTGTTTTTCGATCTACATGCATCTGCCATTTTGGATTTTGCTTAATTGTATCCAATTCCAGATTTATGAGCTCAGATTGATGCTTGTACAGCTTGAAATTTAGTCTGTAGCACACTTAGGCTTCATTTCAATTTGAATTATTTGGAGCTGTTGATCAGGCATGCACTGTAGCTTAGCTTAAGCATTTTTGGTTAGGGTTTTGGATTATTACACATTATTGCATTTTTCACATGATTGTGAATTTCATGAGTTCAAAAGGTTTTTCTTGATTGAAATTGGGTCGGACAAGAGAGGGTTATGTGTTTGAATTGTAACTAAATGTTGACATTCTGTTAAAGGCTCTTAATTTACTGCTACATAGATGTAGATATGTTTGCTGTAAAATCTCGAGGCAGAGCTGTTGTTTGCTATGATATGGTAATGCTTTGGTGGATAATGCTTGTAGGATTTGTACATGGACTTGTTCGGCTGCGATGTAAGTTAGTACTGTTGGCTGGTACAACAAGTCTTGATGGTTTACTCAGTTGGAAGTGGGAGGATGGCAAGGGATCTTGCCGGTGGGAGTGTGTCACATAGCCTTACAAGTACAATGAGAAATTTTGAGGCATCTTGGGAGGCATGTAGTGTTGTGCATTATGTCGAGTGAGATGAGTCAAGTGTGCTTGGTAAGAATTGCTCGCTCTCTGTTTTGAGTGGCTTTCTTTTCAACACTGTGGTAGTAGCTTTCTATGACTATGTCAGTATCTTTTCAAGCTGAAGTCAGTAGCTTTTCAGTTTACATTTTGATTGATTACAAATCAGTAACTTTCTATAACTGTTATAATGGCTTTGCAACATCGTGATAATGGCTTTTTATTTCTATGTTAGTATCTTTTAAAACGGATGTCAGTAGTTTTCTGTTTGCATTTTGATTGATTTCAAGTTGTCTTTTGTCAATAACTTATCAAATTGGAAAATCAGGATTTAGTATTAAATTCAGTTTTCTTTTAGTTGTGATTTCGTATCTGTAGCATTTCTTGTTTGAGATTTGTGTTACACTATCAACATGGATAATCAATTGGTTTTGTTGCAATTAGTATCTATGTCAGTAGTTTTTTATTATCGGTCCAGTAGCTTTCTATACCTATGTTAGTATATTTTAGATTGCTTGTTTTTGATTATATAGTTGATAAAGATTGCTTGTTTTGTTGTATTTTTGTGTTTGCAGAATTCTTCCCATTTGCATTTGCAGTAGCAGATTCCAAAAATCATGTGAATTTGGGTAGTGAAGTCTCCACTGACCAAGATATCATGTGGCATTGTGGCCAACCAAAAAATGTTGAAATGAAGTCCGAAGCTAAAGGTGGCAAAATAATGCCTATAGTGTGGTAGAGCGTGACAAAAAGAAACATCAACGGTGGTCATCTTAAAAATGACAGTAGCATTACAATATTGACAGTAGCTTTTCACAACTATGGTAGTGGCTTTTTACAACTATGGACGTAGCTTTTCATAGTTATATGACTTATATCATTGTTGATCCCTTCATACTTTTTGTATCATTGAATATGTTTTCTTATCTCAAATTCTCAATTGCAATGGCGTTTTTGTTCTGTGTTGTAATAGTTTTTGTTCTGCTTGTTCTGTGTTGTAATAGTTTTTGTTCTGCTTAGTTATTTCTTTTGGCATTGATGAGAGTAGCTTTTGGTCACTGATGAGAGTAGTTTTTTGTGTTGGTGACAATAGCTTTAGTTGGTAGGGATAGTAGTTTTTGGTTTTGGGGAGCTTAACTTTTTTTGTGATAGTAGCTTTTGTTGCTGGTAACAGTAGTTTTGTGACCTCGCCAGAGTAGCTTTTGTTGCTAGCGACAGTAGTTTTTGTTGCTGGTGACAGTAGCCTTTGTTGCTGGTGACAGTAGCTTTTGTGACCTCGCCGGAGGTTGCCGGAAATCTAGCCAGAGTAGCTTTTATTGCTAGTGACAGTACCTTTTGGTGTTAGTAACAGTAACTTTTGTGACCTCGCCGGAGCTTGCCGAAAACCTCACTAGAGTAGCTTCTATTGCTAGCGACAGTAGCTTTTGTGGCCGACGGAGTTCGCCGGAGGTCTGTCGGAGACCTGCCGGAGTTGACCGAAGGTTGGCTGGAACCTCGCCGAAGAGGAGAGAGAGGATGATTGTTGACTTTTTACTCTAGTGGCATTTATGTAAATATGTTAGTTTTTATATCCAAATTTAACGCCCTTTTTAATCTAGTGGCCTTATGATAGAAAAAAATAATTTGTGCCTTATGGCTAAAACAACATTCAAATATGCACTTATATGTAATTAACCCTTTGTTTAAAATCTCAATTGAATACCCATAAACTTTCAAAATACAAAAAAATCTTGCAGACTCTAAAATGAATACACCCCCTTAGATCAAATTGAATGTACCCTTAATTATGACATTTCATTCATTAACCAAAAATCATTGCAAACCACATCGATCCAATTCACCGCATTAAAAAAATTGTGAGCATACAAACATGGCAACCAATCCAGAAGCTAACCCCCACATAAGATAATGTTCAGAACTTTCAAACAAAACCCGACTAACCTTACTGTCAAGTATTCAAACAAAACCCTAATGGCAAACCAGCGCCATTGACGACGAACACAGCATGTCCTTCACAATCTCCGAGCTCATCAACTTAGCCAAATCGACAAACCAGACTCGACCTATCGCCAATTCAACATAATTAGATACCAGTTCTTACTCAATTTTCCAATCAATTTCCATCCAACCAAAAACTTTCGACAAGAAATCTTCAGAAGATCAGTTTCATTCCAAGAAGTTGAACAGAGCTCCTTGACTAAGTGTGACCGCTGCCGCTATCCACCATTGGCCTAGGGCCGCCCCTGTCCACTCTAATGATGCCATGGTTAGCGTCTCCCATAGCCATGATGCCATGGATGATATTCCCCATGGTCATGACACCATGGTAGGTGATGTAATCACCAATTTTGCTTCTAATAGCGCTTCAAACGTTCAGGTCCAACCAAAATCCTAATTGGTTTCTTCAAAGGCTTCTCACTTGTTCTTCAAAGCCTGTTCCTTATGGAAATTAGGACCGAGACCGTCCTATGCAAAGAATACGAAAATACACGTTCTGTTCTTACATAGAATCTGAGGGAATTTTGTGGACCGATTCAACCAACTTACGGAAGTTTGAATATTTCATAATGTTGGTTGACACGCAAACACGCTGGTCACATGTTATGTCATTGTCCACTTGTCATACTGCATACACTACATTCCTAGCACATATCATATGGCGACGGGCTCACTCCCAGATTATCATATTCAGTCAATTGAACTTGACAATGCTAGAGAGTTTACATCGAAGACTTTCAATGATTATTGCATATCACTGGATTGATGTTGGACATCATATCCCATGTCGACACTCAAATGGTCTCACAGACTATGATGGTACCCCGGATATTGGTAATGCACACCAATCTCCCTATATCCGCTTGGGGTGATGCAATATCTCATGCCGTTATGCTAATTCGTCTACCACCCATAGCCACTCAATCTATCTTTGCGTTACAGCTAATGACTGGGTACCAGTATCTCATACTTAAGCATATTTAAGTGTGCCATTTAGGTGCCTATTGCGCCACCACAGCGCACTAAGATGAGTCCTCATAGACGAATGAGCAAATACTTTGGATTTGAGACTCCAACAATCGTCTGCCACTTAATACCCTTGCTAGCAATCTCTTTACCGCTAGATTTGTAGATTGTCACTTTGATAAGACAATCTTCCTGTCGTTACGCGGAGATAAGAACACAGATGTTCAACAGGAACGACATGAATTGTCGTGGTATGTCCCCACTATGTCTTATCAAGATGCCCGTTAAAAGTGACTACATCACACATATCTGCTACAAACATGCCTACAAGGATGGACGTCCCTACAAGAGGACGTAATACCACCCTACACGGAGATAGGCATGGCACCAATGCCATAGAGAGTGGCACTCTGGCGTCATAGGCCATGACCCCAGCTAGGATGTGTGGGAGGCCCGTGGGTTCGAAGGATACTTTGGCACATTTCAATCCTTTAATCATCAACACTCAAAATCTGTCTCATGAGAATGTTCCAGATTATGGTTATCGTTGGGAGACCCCTCAACGTCAGAAACTACTTCTGAGAATATAGAGCTATTTGAAAAATTACACTAGTGTACATAAGACATGGGATAGAAACTCCATCATAATTGATGATGTATTACCGCATTTCATAGTGCATGAGTTTGTTGAGTCATTTATATTGAACCACACTCTGTTGATGATGAATGCCAACGTAGAGAAATTGGCCTAAATGGAAAGATGTGATCCAGGTTAAGTTGGATTCTCTAACAAAGAGGAAGATTTATAGAGCATGTGATGCCAACACCTCCTAACATAAAGCATATTGACTAATAGGTCTTCATTAGAAAGCGTGATGAGAAAAGGAGTTGTTAATTTCGCCTTATGGCGCAAGGCTTCTCACAAACGCCTTGGAATGGACTACGATGAGACATATTCTCTGGAAATTGATGTCATTGCAATCCACTACCTTGTCAGTTTGGTAGTTTCCGAATAACTGAACATGCAACTTATGAATATGGTCACTACGTATCTCTATGGGAATCTAGATACGGAATATAAATGAACGTTCATAGTGAACTTCATTTACCCAAGTCAAATGGCTCTAGACCACGGAGCGCGTTTGCAATGAGGTTGAAACGCTCACTAATTGACTACTTGATTGGGTAAGGATATGTAAATGCCCACGCATCTCTAGGACAAGTTTCAGATTCTATCGCTGCTCATGTTGGTGACATGATCTTTATTGGAAGCCCTTAAAGATTAAGGAGAACCGCTGAACACTTGAAATCCGAGTTTGAGATGAAGGATCTTGGGAGAATACGATTTTTCTCGGTTTGGAACTTGAGCATCGTGTTGATAGATGCTTAGGCGTTTTGACAAGGTCAAGCCTTCAAGCACACCCATGATCGTCCGTAGTCTTGATCCTAAAAAGGATCCTCTTCGTCTAAAGGATGATGATGAAGATATGCTAGAGGCAGAAGTGCCCTACTTGAGTACAATAGGAGCATTATTGTACTTAGCTCAATGCACATGACCGGACATCTCATTTGTAGTGAACTTGTTAGTTAGATATAGTTCTGCCCCAACGTGACGCCATTGGATTGGTGAAAAAAATATCTTTCGATAGTTGAGATGTATGATTGATATGTGCTTGTTATATCCCTACAGAGAGATGATGGATTCGGACCCATCACACACCAGGAACGCCGCCGACACTGGCCTTCGTTACCTATCCCCATCCCAAAACAACATTAGTGTTTTGGAAGATTTTGTTGATGTTGGGTATCTCTTTGACCCACACAAAGGTCATTCCGAAACTGGTTAAGTGTTCACCATGGGAAGACAACGATATCTTAGAGGCCTACAAAACAGACCCTAATCGCTATATGTTCGAACAATATAGAGATTATTTCTTCACAAAGTAGTTCGTGAAAATGTATATAGGTTGGATCCATAATTACTCATGTTTGAAGCAATTGTGGTTTGAAGTCTACTACAGATGAGCCTACGAGCATTTATGAGGATATTGCGGCTTGCTTTGAACAAATGAAGCAACGCTACATCAAAGGCAACAACACCAAGCAATATTCAGCAACAACAAATTCTCCTGAAGATCAGAGTGAAATAGGTTCGATCTGAGGATAGTGTAGTAGAGTTGTTCACTAAATCATTGCTTAATTCCACTTTCGAGAAACATGTTGGTAGCATTGTTTGCTTAAGTTATCCGAACTCCCATGCCCGTAGTCATCAGGAGGAGATGCAGACATCAGGGGAGATGTCTACATGTATAGTCTTTAAATGTAAAGGGTGTGTTGTAGTATTTTTCTCATTTGACCGATGTTATTTTTGTCCCAATGAGTTTTTGTTACTCGGCAAGGTTTTGACGAGACAAAGAGAAGAGCATCGCATTTAGGCGATACAAAAGGGAGTGTTTACAGACACCCAGATTATGTGTCTGGCCCAAACTCTAGTTACTTGTCTAAGTTGTAATAGGGTTAGTCTTATGGATATTCTTGGAGATATCTTCGTAGATATCTAAATCATTGTACGATTATGTTTCCTTGTAAGACTCTGATTCTATGCTTGTAATTCTCTATATAAAGAGACTCATATTATCAATGAAAGAAAAACTCATTCTCCCAATTATCTCTACTGTTATCTGCATCCCTTTTTCTTAAAACAGAGATAAAATTATAACTATTAAAATTCCTATCTAAATATAGCTACCCATTTTACCAAAGTTATATTAACTTTGCTTTAGCTACTTTGTTGGAGATGCTCTTAGCTTATTATTATTATTTTTTAAATTCTAATTTGGAACATCTTCCATTTAATCTTTTCAATTTTGGTTTGGAACATCTTCAACCTTATTATTGAATTAATATTTGGACATTATATTTGTTTTCTATTTTATTGTTGAAATTTGATTTTATAGATTTATTCCGAAGAATTGTTATGAAAGAAAAAGTTGAATACATACTACCATTAGAGAGTCCAGCTTTAAAGTTGCCTCAAGTATGAAAATCTCAAGTTTGGCCTTGGATAGGAATCACGGAGTGACATGATACACTCATCACCGTTGAAGTACACCACCCTCGGTAAACTCCTGCCATGCTCGAAGCCACCAAAGCTTTCTTTATCCTTGATGAACAACAACTCAAACTGAATGTACCCAACGACTCCAGGTGGTCCAGCTTCGATTAACAAATCATTAAGGAATTTGACTCCCAAAAACTTCGCTGTATCATCTGGTATAGTTCAAACAGATTTTTACATCAGTAAATTTTGTAAGAATTTACAGTTTTTATGTAACAAGTAGGTAATTAAGTCACATACTTAATCCTCTTTATAATGTTGCCGCAGGTGAATAGTTGAAGTTGTAAAGTTGTAGAAAATTGGCAAAATTAGGGTCGTTGACCACTAAAGTCCAACTGAAATAGTTCACTCCAGCTAATTTTTCTCCATGTATCAAATATTAATATTATTAAATCGAAAAACCAGCTATTTGTTCAAGTAAAACTCTAATTTGTGTTTGGCCCAAACTCTAGGTTACTTGACCTAGTGGTAATAGGTTAATTAGAAGAATCTAGAGATTATCTTTCCTTGTATGATTAGGCTCTATGTATTGTAATCCTCTATATAAAGAGGCCCATATTACCAATGAGAATACACAACAATTTTCTCTCAATTTCTGATTCCCTAAAACACGTTATCAGCACGAGCTCTAACCCTAGCCCTAAAAACCAAAACCCTAAATCCCCACAGCGCCCCACAACATCCTTGAACAGTCCCCGCAGCTGCCCCTGCAGCATCTCCACAACATCCTCGCAAAGGCCCCGCACAATCCCTGCAGCTGCCCTGCAGCGACCTCGCGACATCTCTACAACATCCTCTCGGCCTCGCGACATCCCCACAGCAGTCGCATCCCGCAACAGTCCTCGCGGTATCTCCGCAGCGTCCTCGCGACATCCTCGCAGGGACCCTGCAGTATCACTGCACAGCCCAGCTAACAACTTTTCCGGTCAAGAATTTTGGCATCTTTTCAAGGTAAACTTTTCTAAAAGTTCCCGTTTTGAAGTTTTTCAATTTCTTCTTCTTTCTCGGGGACTTCCAACATCCCTTCTTCTACCCCCCTTTCTTCTCATAGGGGAGACCTAAATCCAAACTGTAGGGGTTCGTGTTCACTCCAAGCTTGGAGCTTGTAGAGTCCTCCAAACTTAGAGTTTGTTGAGAAGAAAACGATTGACCACATACATCATTGTTTCGATCATATCCAAAACCCTCTTGGAATCGGATTTCTTGGAAGTGACTACGCTAAGAAAATCCCTAATTCTTGGAAGCAACTACGCTCAGAAATTTAATAGTTTTTTGTGGTAGCCTTTTTCGCTCCGAAACTAACCATAATCTTGTGTTGTTTTTTCAGGATGAGTAGCCTGAACAAGTTGAACTTTTTTCCACTGGAGATAACTGGCGCTGAATACCATTGGTGGGTCCGAGATGTGCGCCAACATCTTAAGGCTGATGGACTTCTAGAAACCATCCAAGAGCCTAGTCAGAACATGCTCTCCATTAAGCAAGCTACTGCTTTTGAAGCAAATCAAGCTAAAGCCATCATTCTCATGACAAGGCACATGAATGACGCGCTCCAAAGTGAATACCTCAATGAGTAGGACCCAAGAAAGCTATGGATTGAACTTGAGCAGCGATTTGGCAATGTTCATAACTCCCTGCTTCCTGATTTAGAAGTGCGATGGCATAGCCTCCGCTTTTGTGACTTCAAGCAGTCTGTGCTTGATTATAACTCGGAAGCACTTCATATCAAGTCTCTGATGAAGTTTATGGCCAAGCCATAACTGATACGATGTTGGTTGAGAAGACTCTCTCTACCTTCCCCGTCTCTGCCCTGATGATTTCAAAGAATTATCGGATTGATGTGAATGCAGGAAGTATCACAAGGTTTCATGAGCTCATTGGAGCCATGAATGTAGCTGAAAAGTATGACAATATTCTTGTGAAGAACTATAATGCTAGACTCGTGGGAACTAAGTCTATTCCGGAGTCTAACTATAGTAGCGCCCCCAAGAGAGGACTCAAGGAGTGAAACCCTAATAGTAGGGACAATTCTGGACGTTCTGGTCCATATTCTCGCCCTAAAGAGGAAGGAAATCACCTAGAAAGGAGTGCACGAAACCGTGGAGGTCAACATGTGAGAGAGAGAGAGGCGGAGCCTCCGACCATGGTGGTAACGCCACCAAGAGCAATGGTAGTCCAAATCGCGCCCCAAAGGTGCCTCGATCAAGGGAGCCTGACCATAATGATGTTTGTCTTCGATGTGGATCAACTGGACATTGGGCAAAGGCGTGTAATGCATCCCAAAACATTGCAAACGCATACAAGATGTATCGTGAAGCAAGGGAGGCAAATTACATGGAACAAGAAGATCAAGATGGAGATCTCGATCTAAGGGTGGAAGACTTCAAGAATCAAGACCCAGAAACTGGTGATTTTGATTAAGTCTTTTAATTTCCAAGAGATGTAGGCAATTGCCATATTATTTTTGTAGTAGATGCCAATGGCTTAATCTTCTTCAAAGTAAGCGTACTCCTTGTAAGTGTGATGTCTAGGAAGGTTTTGAGATAAGTGGTACTTAAGCGAGCTTTGCTCCACCGACATCTCTCTACTCACCTAGTCACATTTGCATTGAAACTACTGAAAGGAGTTGGATGACTACCATTGTTTTGCATTAACTAGTCTATTGGATTAGATTTTCTTTGGTTAAAGAAACGA
Source organism: Rosa chinensis (assembly GCF_002994745.2). Classification (NCBI taxonomy): domain Eukaryota; kingdom Viridiplantae; phylum Streptophyta; class Magnoliopsida; order Rosales; family Rosaceae; genus Rosa; species Rosa chinensis. Next base: position 43,393,474 of record NC_037089.1, read on the forward strand.
TGATGTAATTCTGTTTGGCTTATTAATAAAAGTTGAGTTCTTTTCTTTATGACTCCTTTTTAATTATGAGCTTTTCTTTTAGGAATGGATGAACTTCAATGTTTTGCGGATAGTGCGACTACGCACACCATTCTTCAACATAGGCAATTATTCTTAGAGATGTTGCCTACATATTCCTCTGTGACTACGATGGCTGGGCCATCAGGTTTAGTTCAAGGAAAATGAATGACCCAATTCCTATTGCCAAATGGCACCTTGATTAAAGTCACTGAAGCTCGCTACGCTCTTAAGGCAAATCGAACCTTATTGAGTTTCAAAGATATAAGAGCCAACGAATTCCATGGGGAAACGCATAATGAGAACGGAAAAGAGTTCCTTTGCATTACCTCTAATGATTGCGGATGAAAACGCATCTTAGAGAAGCTTATGTGTCAGTCTAGTAGACTTTATGTCACTACAATTCAACCTATTGAATCCAATAATGTCATAAGAGAAGATCTCTTGGATGCAGATACATATTGGCTTTGGCATGACCGACTAGGACATCCTAATCATGATATGATGCTCCGTATACTAAAGACTTCATACGGACATCCATTATTCAGAGTAAGAAGAAACAAGAATTGAAAATTGATTCCTGGACTTAGCAAGACCGCAACAATTGCAGCATCTGGAGCTGCAGCCGTCTTGGGCGCCATAGAGCCGCCCAAGTCCCATGTGATGATGCCACTAACGCACCAACCATGAGCATGACGCCATGGTGTTCCTCCCTATGGCCATGATGCCATAATTACCTTCCCATGGCTTCAATGCCATAATGGGAGATGTAGTCACACTTTGCTTCTAATAGCGCTACAGACGCTCAGGCCCAACCAAAATCCTTATTAGTTGCTTCTAAGGCCCCTTGCTCATTTGCAAAGCCTGTTCCTTTGGGAAATTAAGACCGAGACTGTCCTACTCAAAGGATCCTAAAATACTCATTCCGTTCTAACAGAGAATCCAAGGGGATATCTGTGGACCAATTCAACCATCATGTAGACCTTTTAAATACTTTATGGCATTGGTTGATGCGTCGACACGCTGGTCACATATCGCGCTGTTGTCTACTCGAAATGCTGCTTATGATAAACTCCTTGCCCAGATTATCCGTCTACGGGATCACTACCCTGACCATCCAATTAAGTCCATTCGACTTGATAATGCTGGGGAGTTTACATCGAAAAAGTTTGATGACTATTGCATGTCACTGGGGATTGATGTAGAGCATCCAAATCCCCATGTTCATACCCAAAATGGTCTCGCAGAAGCCGCTATCAAATGACTACATAAGATAGCACGAACATTGGTTATGCTCACCAATCTCCCTGTTTCTGCTTGGGGATATGCAATATGCATGCAGCGACGCTCATTTGTCTAAGACCCACTGCAACCCAATCTTACTCTGCGTTACAGCTAGTGACTGGGTACGAGCCTGATATCTCGCACTTAAGCAATTTTGGATGTGCCATTCATGTGCCTATTATGCCGCCACAGCGTACTAAGATGGGTCCACAACGACGAATTGGCATTTACATTGGATATAAATCTCCAACCATCGTCCGCTATCTTGAACCCTTGACAGGCGATCTCTTTGTCATTTTGATGAGACAATCTTCTAGTCGTTAGGGGGAGATAAGAACACAGCTGTTCAACAGGAATGACAGGAATTGTCGTGGTCTGTCCCCACTATGTCTCATCTCGATCCCCGTACCGCACAGTCCGAACTTGAAGTGCGACGAATAATCGAGCTCCAGAACGTAGCAGACACTCTGCCTGATTATTTTTCTGATGTTGCTAAAGTGACGAGATCACACATACCTGCTGCAAACGTGCCTGCAAGGATCGATGTCCTGAATACTGGACATCACGCCACTCCTGTGACACCAGGAGATGGTGCCATTGCCTAGCATGGCAATGATGTGGCGTCTATGGCCACAGGTCCAGTAAGGAAGAGCGGTAGACCAATTGTTCGAAGGATACTCGCCCTAAAAAGAGAGCGAATGAGGCACAAACAAATCCTTTGATCATCGATACTCAAAATTCGTCCCATGAGAATGTTCCGGATTATGGTTATGTAGAAGAGACATCATTGGGGGACGCCTCAATGTCAGAACATATCCCTGAGAACGTAGAGATCTTTGTAAATTACACTAGTGTACATGAGACGTGGGAAAGAAACTCCATCATCATTGATGATGTATTCGCATATTCAGTGGCGCGTGAGATTATTGAAACAGATGACATCGAACCATGCTCCGTTGATGAATGCCAACGTAGAGCTGACTGGCCAAAATGGAAAGATACGATCCAGGCAGAACTTGATTCTCTAGCGAAAACAAAGGTATTTGGCAAAGTCGTACCAATACCGCCCAACACCAAACCAGTTGGTCACAAATGGGTATTCGTTAGAAAGCGTAATGAGAGAAACGTGTGTAAGATACAAAGCTCACCTTGTGGTGCAAGGCTTCTCACAACACCCTGGAATCGACTACGAGGAGACCTATTCTCTCGTAATGGACGTCATTGCGTTCCGCTACCTTGTCAGTTTGGTAGTTTCCAAAAAACTGAACATGCAACTTATGGATGTGGTTACTGCGTATCTATATGGGGATCGAGATACAAAGATATATATATGAAGATTCTAGATGAAATTCAGTTACCCAAATCAAGTGGCTCTAAACCATGGAGCGCGTTTGCTATAAGGTTGAAACGCTCATTATATGGATTGAAACAATCCGGATGGATATGGTATAACCGTCTAAGTGACTACTTGATTGGAAAGGGATATGTCAACAATGAACTATGCCCATGTGTGTTCATAAAAAGGACAAGTTCCGGATTTGCAATAGTAGCGGTTTATGTCGATGACATGAACATATTTGGCACCCTTAAAGAGTTAAGAGAAACCGCTGAACACTTGAAATCTGAGTTTGAGATGAAAGATCTTGGAAAACATGGTTTTGCCTCGGTTTGAAACTGAGCACCGTAGAGATGGTATCCTGATTCATCAATCAGCTTATACCCAAAAGATGCTTAGGCGGTTCAACACTGACAAGATTAAGCCTTCAAGCACCCCAATGTCGTCCGTAGTCTTGATCCAAAGAAGGATCCATTCCGTCCAAAAGAGGACGATGAAGAAGTGCTAGAGGCAGAAGTGCCCTATCTAAGTGCAACAGGCACATTATTGTACTTAGCACAATGCACGAGATCGAACATCTCTTTCGCTGTGAACTTGTTAGCTATATATGGCTCTGCACTAACACGACATCATTGGACTGGTGTTAAAGATATCTTTCGATACCTAAGTGGTACGATCGATATGGGCTTGTTCTATCCCTACAGAGAGAAGATGGATTCAGACCTATTAAGTGTCTGGGACACCATACATGGTGGACTACGTCCCCTCTCCCCATCCCAAAATGATATAAGTGTTTTGGAAGGTTTTACTGATGCTGGGTACCTCTCTAACCCACACAAAGGTCGCTCCCAAACTGGTTATGCTTTCACCATGGGAAAGACCGCGATATCTTGGAGGTCCACAAAGCAGAACTTAGTCGCTACCTCTTCGAACCATGCAGAGATTATTACTCTTCATGAAGCAGTTCGTGAATGTATATGGCTTCGATCCATAGTTACGCATGTTTGGAGCAATTGTGGTTTGAAGTCTACCATAGATCAGCCAACAAGCATTTATGAGGATAATGCTGCTTGCATTGAACAAATGAAGCTAGGCTACATCAAAGGCTACAACACCAAGCATATATCGCCCAAATTCTTCTATAATCAGCAACAACAGAAACTCCTCAAGATCAAAGTGAACCAGGTTCGATCTAAGGACAATGCGGCAGACTTGTTCACTAAGTCATTGCCCAAATCCACGTTCGAGAAACATGTGGCAAGAATTGGCTTGAGGAAATTATCTGAACTCCCATGATCGTAGTCATCAGGGGAGGCGCAGACATCAGGGGAGATGTCTACATGTTTGTCTCGAAGCGTGAAGGGTGTGTTGTGCTCTTTTTCCCCTTCGACCGAGGTTATTTTTGTCCCACTGAGTTTTTGTTACTCGGCAAGGTTTTTAACGAGGCAACGAGAGAAGCACCACATTTGGGCAACACAAGGGGGAGTGTTCAAGTGAAACACTAATTTGTGTTTGGCCCAAACTCTAGGTTACTTGACCTAGTGGTAATAGGATTTAATTAGAAGGATCTAGAGATTATCTTTCCTTATATGATTCAGACTCTATGTATTGTAATCCTCTATATAAAGAGGCCCCTATTACCAATGAGAATACACAACAAATTTCTCTCAATTTCTGATTCCCTAAAACACTATTAAAATTAAAGTCATTTCGAGTAACTTAAAATTTCATGATGGTGTATATTGTGCTTACAAAGTAGCCGTTAGGAGTCCATTTCATGATAACCCAGCAAATCATTATGTTGCCTACCAGATCATATGGATCATATACCTATGCAGATTCTACAATAGAGCAGCATTTGCATGTGGTTGGTTTATAGTAGTAATACCTACATGCATGCCAGGCCCGAACATCAAGCGCAAAATTTATTTTTACACCTTGTTAGGATGTGTGTGTGTGTGTGTGCGCGCGCGCATGCGTGTGCCATTAGAAGTAAAATATTTATTATGTGTGTGCGCGCGGGTGTGTGTACCATTAGAAGTAAAAGATTTATTATGTGTGTGTGCGCGCGCGTGTTTGTATCATTAGAAGTAAAAGATTTATTATGTGTGTGTGCGCGCGCGCGCGTGTGTGTACCATTAGAAGTAAAATATTTATTATATTTATAGGCAACAATACAATTATCCCAATACAATTTATTATATTTATATTATATTCATCAACATTCCGGCTTTATAAATTAAACTTTTTCTATAGAACTTAAGCTATATTTTAAGTTAAAATAATTAATAAAGTGAAATATAGTTATAGGTTTAACAATTTTTCTCTAGTAATGATAGTTATTTTATATATTTTATCAAATCATAAATTGTCGTTTGGATAAAGAGAAATAAAAAAAGGAGACAAAAATATGACTATTCAAAATTCTTAGTTAAATATAGTTCTCCATTGTACCAAAAGTTATATTTAACTTTTTTTTTTAGGGGAAACTAAATTCAGTGACTTAATGGTCGTTACAATCAACGTTTATAATCTCCTCCACACTCAGAGGAGGGAAATGAAATAAATTTAGAGAAAACGAAGACTGCTTCGCTTCTTGAGCTAACCTATGTGCCACCGAGTTTGCCTGGCGCCTCACATAGCAAACCTGAGCAGAAGACGCTGCCTGTAGAAGCTCCCTAAGATCATGGATAAGAAAACCCAGATCATTTTGATCAAGGGCCTGGTTTGTCACCGCCTGAACTAGGACTTAACAGTCCGTCTCCCCTATTAGAGGTAAAAAGCCATTAGAGATGCCAAACTGTAATCCCAAAAGCAAAGCTAGTAGTTCAGCATGCCTTGTTGAACTTGTGACCAGAATTGTATGACGAAAACCCCCCAGACAAGTTCCCTCTGTAGACCTTGTGAAATTCTGAATGTCACTTTTGGACGGGATAATTTTTCGCGACCTTTGTTTGACCAAAGACTTTTGGAAATAGTTTGGGCTTGGGCCTTAGGCCCAAAAATAGCTTAGGGTTAGAGTCCATAATTTACTTTGGACACCCAACAGACGGGTATGATAGTAAATGTAGCCCAATAAGTTAGTTGACCTTTAACCCGAACATCTCTCTTGATCCAACAAGGTTCTTGTAGCTCATAATAGCATCTTTACATAATTTTGAAATCTATTGTGCATGCGTTTACAATTTTCTCATTTTACTTTATTTCTTAACAATTGGCAGAATTTCTACTCGCCTTACCCGAAGCTTACTCGTCAACCATCCCACCGACTTTCAAAACACAATTATTTACTCCTTATGTTTTTCAAACTCGAGCAAAATTCCGATAAAACTTACTTTGCCATTTTTTTTATCTAAATACAAGTTTGGTGAGGCCCAATCCTTATTTGGTCTTGCCAACACTTTTTTTATCAAATAAGAACTTCATTAATAAGAACGAAGATTACAATGAGAATGGGAGATAAAAGCTTCAACCGAAACTTTTCCTAGTTTAAACGTCAAAATGGACATCTATACTGACGCACTATTGAAGCCAAACTAGGCCCCGACTCCAAACATACTAAAAAAACTTAACTAAAAATACTAAACTGGCACCAAACAAAGTGGCAGAAACAACAAAACGTGTTGGAGCAGACTAATCCAAGAACACCAACTCCCACCCATAATCCACCTGGCCAGAAATTGATCGACCAAGCCAAAACTCGTCATTGCTTCGAACCCGATCAAAGGGATTTTTGGACAGTCAGACCTAGGACTAAAGAAAACCCAACACCGTCATCCCACCACTACTCCAAAGCGCCATCACTTCCAACCCAAATCCTGACAGGAAAGACCTCCTAGAAAGCCATTAATGCTCGTCTATGCCACAGGAAGACTTTATGCTGACTCTAAACTAGGCAGGAACGATCCTTAGGAAGGCCAAAGTGATGACTGTCACTGCCACCACCTGCAGTGCACCCGACCTAACACAAACCAGCTAAAAACCACAAACCAAAACCAGCGAAACCAAGACTACAACCTTAACTCGAGAAAGAGGACATATTTGAGAACTGACAAGCAATCCAAAACTAAAAACACCAAAACACTGTTTCCCAGATTGGGCCCAAAACCACAGACCCGGCCTAACTGCAGCTCCATCATCCCGACTCCCATTGACCGCCATGACCACAGTTCCCTCGCTTCTTCGCCGTCCAAACCTTGGTGCAGAATGAGACACCTCACTTGTCTTCACATTACTGCCGTTGTGGTCACATCCACCAGGATCGCGGCCTCACCTCTCCACCCATTAGCACCACCCCTGTAACACCCCACCGGAACCCGGCCGGAGATCGATCTGACTTCAGACCACCAAGAAGTTCATATCCAAACAGTAGAGCACCCAAACAAGCCAGATCCGAACCCCACCCATCCCTCCTAAACCAAATCGGGAAAGAACCATCACCCCGATCTGGGGTTTCCCGTCCCCAGCCAGCCACCCAACCATCCAAGCCCAGATCGATCCAGCCACCCCTCCACGACGTCCCCATACAGTTTCTCCATCTAGTCCCAATGAATCACGCCCATTCTGATCAATCTGTCCATCCTTCGCTGGCCGAAAAACCCCGCGAACTCCCGATGGTCGAAGCCCAAAACCTACTGACCAAAGATCGACGCCACTACTTGCCGATAAACGGTGACACTAGGCCTACCGTCCGGCAACAACTTCCGTAGGACGCGTCGCAGGACGAGTGAGAAGAAATTTGAGAAAAACTCTTGCGGCTAGGAATCCTCAATTATTACAACGTCTTGCCAATACTTTAATTTGAGTTTTCTTGTATTTACTTATTTTACTTTTATTTTCCCATCATTTTAGTTTTTACAACCTCTTATTTTTACCCCAAATTATCTTATTCAACAGCTTCACTTTCCCCAAGCTGAGCCTTCTCCTTCACACACAAAGCCCAGCTTTTCCTCTTTCCTTGTTCACGTCAAAGTTGGACAGAGAGAAAGGGAACCTCGTTCAGCTCCTCCCTTCCACGTTGCCATCATGCAAAGGGAAACTCTTCCTAGAGAACCATCTCAGACCTCCAAAAGGGAGAACCCAGGCCAGAAATCGTCATATACTCTCCTCTTCTCACCTTTCCTCTCGTCCATGTGCATATCAGTGTGTTTCATGCCCCGAAAAGCCTAGTTAGGAACCTCCAATCAACAACATTTCTTCATCAAATTTTTCGCCTATATCTCTTCTATCTATTCTCCAAATTTCAGCTCCATCGGAGTCGATTAGAGACCTATACACCCCTCGAAGCGGAAGCTGTTCTGAAGCGAGCCTGTTCCGGGTTTCTGCTTGAATTCCTTCTCTTGCTCTACCCGAACCCCCACATCTTGCTTTGAGACTAATACCAACAGTTGGTAAGATTCTTAAACTATCAAGTTCCTATTTCTTTCCTCAATTTTAGGCTCAATACATTCAAAACAACTCTTCCACATATTGAGAAGTTTCTGTTTCACTTTGCATGTTCGAGATTGAGTGAACTTCTTGGCCTGCAACTGGGCTCGATCCAATCAACTCCCTCAGCTCTCTTTCCTGTTGAAACCCTAAAGAAAAACTCACCTTTTTGGTTAGTCTTTGGTGAGTATCATCCTTTCCTTAACACTCTGTATATTTTTTGTTGTTGTTACAAACTCTTGCAGATTACAACTTGTCACTATTGTTGTTGGAACCTTGTTGTTTTAACTTAGAACCTTTCATTCTTTCTGATGTGTTGGATTTGTGCTAGACCATGGTTATCTTGAACAGTAAAATCGTGCTTGATCCAAGAGTTTATTTGTTTTACGGTTGTCTAAACACCATGTCTTCAAAACACCATGTTATTGAGCTACGAGACCTCCTCTTTTTAGTATTAAAGGATGACTGAAAGTTTAAGTCTTTAGGAGCTTTAGATACTTTCTGTAGATGTCTTAGAGTCTACTTAATCAGCCAGTTTGGGTACCAAAAGAGCTTTGAACAGAGAACTACTTTCTGCAGTTTTTAGTTTTCAGTACAATCTAACCCAGCTGTATTCATTTCAAAACTGGAGCTAAAAAGTTGAGAATTTGGGGTCAGTTCCTTCTATAGAAATATAATAGACACAAAATGAACATTATAGAATTTGAATCGCCCCAAAATAATTTTTCTAGAATTAGTTATGCAATTTTGAAATAGGTGGACAGAAGCTAATATTTCTGGACAGAATCTGCACATCGTTTCACTTTAGCCTTTAAAACCTTTACTCTTCACATGACTTCACTAAGAATTCTATAACCATCTCAATCTTGCTGAGTTGGTTGTTAAACCATCTTCTTTTCAAAATTTTCCCAAGAATTTACCTCAAGTGTTTTGGACACTCCTCCTTGGCCCTTAACAGTTCCTACTTAAACTCTGTTTCCAGCTTTTGACAACTTATCTTCTAAATGTGTTTTTGCCACTTATTCCTGAAAAACCAACTCTCCCTTAGTGCCCAAATGGTATGGTTATTAGTTAGTAAATTAGGTTAAATGAGAGGTTTTCTCTGGAGAGCATTGAGAGTGATTAGCTAGCCTTGTTATTCGTGATTTATGTCACTTATTTGGTCTAGGCTTGATATCTTGGTAGGATCTTGTGAAGTGGTGGTTGCTACAAGGTTGCATTGAGGCAAAGTGCTGCAAGAGAAAGCTCGAGTTTCAGGTAGGGGATGCCTTTAACTCTATCTATGCTTTTCTTGCATATACTATATTTTATATGAGGCCTCTTGCATGGTTTTGAAAATTATCTGTTTTACAATTGAAATGGTTTGCGTGGATTGGATTGATGTGTTGCCAATTGATGGGGATGTAAGGAGAGGTATGTTCCTCCTTGAGCCACCGGTGGTGGGCAGTGTGCACCATGCCCTTGTTATTGAGTTATCCCCTTTGTCTCTAGCCTTGTATTATTGAATTCCGGAAAGTGATTGGCTAGATGGATGGTTATGATGGAAGTTGTGGAAGAAGACCAATTGCCATGGGATTGTAGTTATGTGGTGACGATCACGTGGAATCGCAAACTAGTTTTTTTCTATTACTTTTTCTCAAAACTATAACTCATGTTTTTAAACTTAGATATGGGGGTGGGCATGGGCAATTACTGGATGTAGGAGCCTAACCCCTACTTCAGTTTGTTTTGCAGGCTGTTGTTGTCGAAGCTTGGGTACGGAGGATAATCCTTGGAGGCCACAATTGGTTTAATGTAAAGTTTAATTTTGTTTGACCTGTTCGATCTCGTTAAATTTTTGTACCATTATGTATGGTTGATGATGTGTGTGTTTAGAACCTCCATTTGATTTTAGGTCCTAGTGGGCTAGACCTAGAAGACTCACGTAAATTACCATTCAATGAACCTAATGCAAACTTGGGCTAAGAACTAAAAAAAAATGACGTAGGTTCTAAAACTCAACACAACACTATCTTCCTTTCCTCTTCCTCGCCTAATTCGTAATCTTGTGATTATGACCCAAGCCCACTATACAAGCCCAAGAATTTCGGGCTTATAGATATCTTGTTTTCCAACCTAAAGGCCTTGTCTCTATGAGGAATTCTAGGCCCAAAACACTTACTCCCTAAGTGTCACGGGTGTAGAGTTCCTTGGGGAGGTGGCGATGAGGTAATCCGGTCTCCGGGTCGCCACACCCTCAAAGTCCCTAAAAATACCTCCAAGCCCTACCTTCCCATTTGCATTACAAAAGGCAGCATCCACATTTAATTTAACCATCCCCATTGGGGGTTTACTCCATCTCACATTCAACACCGTTGTTGAAGCCCGGGGTGAAAAATTTACAGCTTGTATTCTTCCCACCAACCTAAGGTCATGGGAACAACCTCCGAAGCCAATTTAGGAGCATGACTCTATACTTTGTCATTGCGGTTGCGCCAAGTAGCCCAAATCAACACCACTAAAGAAGCAAAGGTGGTAGGAGACTGAGAGTAAGAAGTTTATAACCAGTCAGCAAGCTTGGGAGATTCGCCAGTTACAAAAAAGACTTAGCATGAGTGCAATCCCGTAATGCATGTAGAGGGGATTCAACTTCCTCTTCACAGAATGGGCATTGGGTATCAAGATCAATACCACACTCGCTAAGCCGACTCCGTGTAGGTAGGATATTAGAAGCAGCCTTCCACACACAAATTTTACCTTCCCAGGTACAGGAGCTTCCAAATTTGATTCTAGAGCTTGGAACTAGGATTGTGGTCAATAGTAAGTTCCCCCAATATCTACCTCTCACAATATGGTAGGCGGATTTAACAGTAAACCTCCCTTTTTTATCACCACTCCAAATCCACCTATCTCCATGAGCTCAAGGGCTAAGTGGTATAGCTAATATTTTTTGAACAAAGTGCATAGGGAATAACTCCCAAGTAAAGAGTGATTCCAAATACCTAGAGATAAGATGAGGTCTGAACCAGATGAGCACGTGGAGAATAGAACCGATGCAAATCCTCTCCCAACAGCCAAGGATCATGCCAAATATTAGTGGAAGTCGTTGTACCTACATGACACCGAATGCCTGCCTTGAGCACATCCCTCCCATGCATGATACTTCTCCAAGCATAAGATGGAGAAGATCCTATACCAGCTCCCAAAAGTCACAATGAGGAAAATAGATCGCCTTCAGAGGCAGACAAAGCAAAGAATCTGGTTGTTGTATCAAACGCCATCCTTGTTTAGATAATATGGCAAGATTGAGCGCAAACAAGTGTCGAAAACCCATGCCCCCCAAGTTCTTAGATTTACATAGATCATCCCATGCTCGCCAATGCATTCCTCTTTTTTCCTCCGTTCTTCCCCACCAAAACATAGCACAAAGTTGATCGAGCTCTTGAATTAGATTTTGTGGAAGAAGGTAGCAATTCATGGTATACAACAGCATAGCCTGTGCAACCACTTTAAGGAGAATCTCTCTTCCTGCTGCACTAAGCAATTTTGTACGCCACCCTGTAAGCTTCTTTGACAAGTTGTCTTTGAGATAGGCAAAAGTTTCAGATTTTGATCTTCCAACCACCGTAGGAATACCCAAATACTTCTCATGCTTGTCCACCACCTGAACACCCAAGATTGCAGCCATTTGTTGTCTCATATGAGTAGGTACAGTACGACTAAAAACTACATTACTCTTTTGTAGGTTAATTTGTTGCCCAGAGGCTCTATCGTACACATTTAAAATATCCCGAACATGAGAACAGTCCTGAGGAGAGTAAGAGTATAACATGCTGTCATCTGTAAAAATCAAATGACTAATGACTGGAGCTCCATCACAAATACGCAAACCTTGCACTGACCACTTTCCACGGATCAAGAAATAAGGGTCGATAACCCTTCAGCACATAATAAAATAAATAGAGACTGATGGGATCACCTTGACGAAGTCCTTTGAGTGGAGTGACAAAACCTTTTGGTATCCCATTGATAAGGAAAGAATACTGTATAGTAGATAGGCATAACATAATTAAGTCCACCCATTGATGAGCAAAAACCATTTTCAACATAACCTTCTTCAAAAAATCCCATTCCAACCTATCGTAAGCTTTACTTATGTCCAACTTGAGAGCTAAGAAGCCTTCTTGACCTGTACATAACCTGTGCATGTAGTGTGCAAGTTCTGAAGCCACTAGAGTGTTGTCTGAAATCAAATGATCCAGTACAAAAGCACTTTGGTTTTGTGAAATAATCTCCGGCAAAAAAATCTTAAGTCTATTAGCCAAGACTTTAGAAGCAATCTTGTAGAGCACACTGCATAATGCAATAGGTCGCATTTGCGACATATTCTGAACCTCCTTCACTTTTGGAATTAGCACCCCATGTGTAAAATTTAAGTCTTGCGGCATTTCTTTAGTTGTTAACAAAGAAATAACTGCTCTACATACCTCTGATCCCACTGAATCCCAGTATTTCTAGAAAAAGAAAGGTGATATTCCATCTAGTCCTGGAGCTTTAGATGGATGCATCTGGAAAAGGGCCTGCGTGATCTCCTCTGCATTATATGCAGCTAATAGTGCCTCATTCATTCCTTCTGTAATCTAGCACTAATGGACTGCATAACCACATCTTGAGGCTCAAGATTTGGTTTTTGGCTAGTGAAACACTGCTGGAAATAGGTAACTACCACCTCCTCAATAGCTTTCGGGGACCCCTGCCAAATATTGTTGATATCAAACAAGCCTTTAATCCTGTTCTTCTGCTTTCGGTTAGAGGCACCCCGATGGAAAAACTTGGAATTCCTATCCCCTTCCTTAAGCCATATAGCCCTCGACCGCTGACGCCAATAGATCTCATCAATAGACATCAATTCATTCAGACGTTTAGATAACTGGAGTTTCACAGCTTGGTCTTCCGGGTCAAAATCTTTCTGCAGCAGGACATCCAACTGCATTCGAACTGATTCCAATTCCTCCCTACGACCCTTGAAGGTAGTACGATCCCATGCCAATAGGTAATTCCCTGTATCTTAATTTTCCTGCATAGCCGCGCAATTGGGCTTTCAATTTGTGGGACAGCCCATGCTTCTTCCACCACTTGAGAGAAGGATTGATGCGAACACCACATTTCTTCAAACTTAAATTGACGGCGACCTCGGCGATTAACAGCCAGTTCTTTGCAGACTTCCAGTAGTAAAGGGGTATGATCTGACCCACTAGGAGGTAAATTGAGAACTCTCGAGTAACCGAACTCCGATAACCAAGCGGGAGAACAAACACCATGATCTAATCTCTCCTTGGTACTAGAATTGCTCCAAGTAAACCTTCCTTCTGCCGCTCCCATATCTACAAGGTTGCAATCCAACAAAGCCTGACGAAAGGCATTCATCTGGTTTAAACTACGCATTCTACCAGTAGATATCTCCCCCAATTCGAGTATCTCATTGAAATCCCAGCAACAACCAATGTCTCCAATGTATTTCCTGCCAGAGAGCATAGTAGATTACACGAAATATGTCGCTGTCCCATTTCTGGATGGCCATAAAAGCCAGTAAACCGCCACTTCACCTCAGATGAATCCTTTACATCCATATCAATGTAGAAATAGTTAACATCTCTCACAGACACTGAGATCGAGTCATCATAGAGAAAAGCCAGCCCTCCAGCTCTGCCGACCCGATCAAAGTGGACGATATGTGGGAGTCCCACTGATCGGGGAAGGGACTGGTGCTATTCTTTGGTGCAATGGGTTTTGCTCAAAAACACAGCGTGGACTTGGTGCTTTTGCATGAGAATCTTAAGCGCATGATGGGTTTTCCAATTCACAATCCCCTGACAATTCCATATCAAGATATTCATATTTGAAGAAGACAACGGAAGCGTCCTCGACCTACTGACCGGTGATGGCGATGCAGAAACCTTAAACCTAATGCGGCTAAACCCTAGGTAAAGCATGCATCTTTGGCCTTATTATTTGAATATAAATATTTTTGATATTAAAATGTTGTTTGCTATTTTATTATTGGATTTTAAGTTTATAGATTTATTTCCAGAAAATTCTTATGAAAGTAATAAAAAAATTTGAGATTAGAAGGCCCAACTTTTAAAGTTCACCTCAGGTTCAGCCTTGATGCATACTTGAAAGACAAGTAGATAGGAAGACAAAGACAATTGATTAACCTGTAAGTGGCAAACGAATTAAGAAGAACAAAATGCCACGAAGCTAACTGCTGCAAATCCTCCTTCTTATGTTGTAATATATCTTCCTTCTGATGAGTCTGATCCTACCAAAGAGCGGCTGTGGACGTTCAAAACGGAACAATAGCAATGGCGTTCCTCACTCCTGGTTGAATTAAGAGTGCACCTATTGATTGAGGGGTAGGTACATCAACACTTACACTACCTGATCCAGAGATATTGCACTTGGAAATTCTCATCTTCGATGAACGACAATTAGCCAAGGAGGTGCCAATAGAAGATGGATGCTTCCAGGGATCAAGTTAAGGCTAGGAGTTGGAGTAGAGATAAGTCATGCATGTACGAGTGTGTGAGTGAGAGTAAGGGAGATAAGTTGTGAGGATTATGAAATCACTAGCAACTATTAAATGTAAGAAATTAAGTCAAGTTCACATTTCATGATCGGTTGTTATAATTACTTCAGACTCTTTGTTGAATGTCTGAAATTTCATACTAAGTAAATGAATGTGATCAAAATTAATTAGATCTTGCACCTTTCGAGCAATTCAATCGTCTATAATGAACTAGCTAAACAAGATTTTCTTAAGAATGGAAACTAAAGTGAGGATAGGGATCGATTATGAGATCTAACTGCTAGTTCCTAACCCTCATTCATATATGCTGAGTTTGCAAGACTAATGCCTACAGTCGTGGAATCTTCCAGTTCCGTAAAACATATGTTATGCAATATATATATGGTAACGGCTTTCTCTTGCTAATATAATGTAGTATCCCAAATTTTCCTTATTAATTTTCGTTTGATTTTCAAAAATTAATAACTTGGTGGTTGGTATGATTGTTGTTTTGTGGGTGGAGTGAAAGTATTTCAGACGAATAATTACTCCAAACGACTTATTTTCGAGGGGTCAAGAGTTAAATTTTTTATTCATTGAGTTTCTCTGAAAACTTCCTTCACGAATATCATAGAACACGTCGATACGAGTTTGTGGAAAATGAAAATGAGGCACACTAAATTTTGAGATCGTATGAAGGAGTTATGCTCAACAAAAGTTATTTCCTTTTTTCGAAATTTTGGAATAAATAGGATTTGTGAGAAAATATATATTCAACTTCCTTTTTTGGAAACCAAGTTTCTAGATTTTTCTCTCCCCAGAACCCTTGACCTGACCCGCGACAGAGTCGACCCGACCTAACCAAAACTCCTTTGTCCGACATCCAATGGCGGCGCCACCAGTGCAGACTAACTTGGCTTATTCTTCTCTCCATCCCTCAGCCATTGGATTGCTCCGATTAGAACCTTGCAGCGCCAACTCAATCGGAACTCCATTTTCCGGTGGCTGGTCGTGAAACCAGTTGGGTTTTGAAGCTCTCTTCCTCCTCATTCGATCTATACCAATCTTGAAGCTTGAATCGATCTATGGAGCTCCGATTCTTGATTTGAAGTTTTTTCGGTCAAATCTAGCTTTCGGCAGCGATCTAGGCAGAATTGGCCTTAGTGCCACCTACAAAATTACTCCTCTTGCTATGATCTTGATTTTGACGGGTTGGATCTTGCTGGTTCTGAAGTTGGTGAGGCAGCGCGTCCGCCCTGGTTTTGAGCAGTTGTTTGCTATGTTAGCCTCCGTTCATCGATACGAACGTGTAGGTGTGTTTATTTTTGTATTTTCTTGACTTTTTGGACTAGTTAAGTTATTTTCTCTTTCGGTTTGTTCGATTTTTGATCCATGAGCATCTAACCATTGGATCGGCCTTGGGCGATCTAATCCTAGAAGTGTTCCAAAGACCTTGTGGTGTCTCGGGTGAAGTTTCGTCTCAATTGACATAAACTTTGATTTTTAGTTCAAATGTGCATTTCGAACTTTAAACGTTTTGTGTGTTGTATTATGATGAGTTGTGACCTTGATCTAATTAGGTCCTTGACGATGTTGTTTTGAGCGGATTGTTGTGGATTGTGATTATCACATTTTGTGTGTGAAGACGCAGCGGGATTTAGAGATGAGCAAATCTCACGATGTTTTTTTATGAACGGAATCACCTTATCGTCTTGGATTTATTTATTTAACTGTTAACTATAGTTGGTATTAGTGGCATCTCTGAGTGGATAACTACGTGTGTGTGTGTGTGTGTTCAGCTAAGATCACAAGCTGACGTTCGTAAAATGAGTAAAGTGCGGATGTTTAGTATCAAAGATTGGATTTTGTTTGACAAATCCAACACCCGACAATAAAACCCACTTTGTAAATTTCATTTCCTTTCAAATATCCGAAACTCAGATCCGGATCGAGAACAATGGTTGGCCAAATTTTTCATCGCCATTTGGAAACCCATAATCTGTTTTGCTCTATCGATGAAAAGGAAGCAGCAAACAAGAAAGACACCAATGAAAATCCACAACAATGACTAATGAAAGTCCACAGCCAAATTGAAGCAACCCATTAAAATCGAGAAGAAGCAGAGGAGGGGATGGACTTCGTTTCATGCTAGAAAGAGAGAGTCCAAGTGAGATTCAATTACAAACACACAAATAATTGAATTAGTAGCTCAAGATAAGAACCTTGGCCTTGACTCGACTAAATTGGATCAATTAATCAATAGCTACAAAACCCACTTTCTTATTCTCCATAAAAAAAGTAGATCGAGATGAAAACCCACTTTCTTATTCTTATAGAAATAATTGATCATTGAAGAAAGTAGAACCAGATGATAATGGAATATCAAATTGGGCTACTGATATGAATCGGAGTCTTGGACTTTTAATAAACTAGTAATTAATTGCTCATGGGATCAGATAGATGTTTGAAGGAGAAAAACCCCATCTCTCTATAGTCACGTCTTCTTCTCTTTTGTTGGGTGTATGTTTGTTGAACTGGGTTAGAGGGTCAATATAGGCGTTTTATTGTGCGTTGGATTTATCAAAGAACATCCAACCGCTGATACCAAACCATCCACACTTTATTCATTTCGTGGACATCTACCTGTGATCCTGGCTATATATGTTTGAAGGAGAAAAACACCATCTCTCTATAGTCATGTCTTCTTCTCTTCTGTTGGGTGTATGTGTGTTGAATGGTTAGAGGGTCAATATAGGCGTTTTATTGTGTGTTGGATTTGTCAAACAAAATCCAACTGTCCATCTGCACTTTATTCATTTAGCGGAGATCCGCCTGTGATCCTGGCTATATATATATATATATATATATATATATATATATATATATATATATATCATGGTGGAATTGTATGGTGGTGATAACAATTTTAGTGAAGTTGATCATATTATTGTTTTGTGACTTGACTCTGTGAGAAAACAATATATCGTGAGGATGATGATTTATATTGTTTTGAATAAGTGCTTTGAGTTTTGTGAAACACTTTTGGGTCTTGTGTGACCTGTTTAATGTTTTGGTCTTTGTATTGAGGGTCTGTGAATCGAGGGCCATAGTGGTGACCGAGAGTATGGAATCGTGTTATTGAGTTTTGTGCAACATTTTTGGGTCTTGTGTGACCGTGCATGAGATGTGCGAAAATAATATTTTGAAATCGAGTTTTATATTGTTTTGAGATTGGTGTCAAGTTGCGAAAAGAGTATTTTTAAAATGATTTCGATATTGTTTTGAGGTTGGATGAATTGTGAACAAATTATTTTGAGGCAGTCAGTCATATTGTGTTATTGAGATGGTGAATTGTGTATTGAGTTGTGATTGTAGAATGGTGTGAATGAGATGCGGTGGCTTGTATGTGTTGAATAGCCAAAGTGGCCACCTGTGTGGTGATTGGCTTGTAGATGAAAGAGTATTGCTTATAGATTACTGTTTTCTGAATTGATTGATTTTAATGTAATCTCCTTAACTAAACTATATGCAGGGATTACTATGATTTTGATTTGTGTGATTTTGGGTGATCCCCTGAACTAATTTCTCGACAGGGATTACTAGTTGTATTTTGGTGAAATTGTGGTGCAAATTTCTGAGTTCACCTTTAACGTTACTTAAGGTGGAATTGTTTAGTTATCGTTTTGATAACTGAATGTTGAGTCGAGAGTCAAAGTATATGGTGTTAGTCATGAGTTGGCTTACTTAAGCATGTTACTGAAGCCTACGGTGGAATTTTTAGTTATCGTTTTGATAAGCATGTGTTTCTGTTTTGGTTGTTTGAGTTACTCACACGAGCTTCATAAGCTCACAGGGTGTGTTTGTTGCTATTCAGTGCACTTTCGATGGTGTAAGTTTATCATGTAGGTTAGGGTGAATGTGGTTGAAGTTAAGAGGTCCCTTGCTGTTGCAGTTGTAGACTTGTAGGTTTAGAAACTTATTTGTTGTTCGCACTTATTAGTCTTCCGTTGTGTAGTGAGTGTGATAAGTGTGTTATTTATTGAACTGTTGTTTCAGTTTAATTTGTAAGCTTTGTGTAATGTAATATGTGACTCTAAAGAATGAGTCTCTATTGACATTGTGGGTTTATAGCATCTTCATGTACTTGTTCTAAAAAGAAAAATTTCCTGGTTAGTGTTGATGTCTGAACCATCACGCTCGGATTATAAGTGATTGTTTATTTTATTTATTATTTGTGCTTGAAAATCACGGCGTGACATATAATGTCCTAATCATGTGAATTTACTGATTCTGTATTTTATTTATTTATTTAGAGAAATGAAATTGATTTAATAATTAAGGAACATTACAATCAGTTTGTGAGCCGTAACCTGTTGGTTAGCCAACCTAACTAACATTGTGGAGGTCACGGGTTCAAATCTTACTGACATCAGGATGGGGTGGGGTGGGGAGTTACATTGTCGTCCAGAGTCAAAAAATTAAATTAAATTAAATTTAAAAAAAAAAAAAAAAAAAGGAACATTACAATCGAGTTGCAGCGCATCCTCCACAAATAGAGGAGCACTATCCATAAAGATGGAGTTACAATGTAAATGTAAAGCTTCCTGAGCTAGAATATGGGCCACCTGCTTAGCAGGGTTTCTTGTATACATCAATCTTGTTGCAGACAAGGAGGTCAAGACCTCCGCAAATCTTCCACCAACACACCCAACTCTGACAAGCTTTCCACCAAAGAATTGACCTCTAAGACCACCTCCAAAATAGTCAGATTCAACAATCATAGGCATAAGCTTTTACACCCCATATCTAATTTAACCATTAATTAGGGCTAGTATTTTAGGCCGAACTAGCCGAATTTCGAACCGGTCTGAACTGCTTTGGGGCGAAAACTGAGCCTGCTGACTTTTGGCTCGACTAAGCCGTACCGATCGAGTATACGCTATACCGGATATATATTGTATATTTACCCAAAATAATTTGTCAAAGGCGCAACTTGAACCTCTCTCCTCTTACATAAAGATTCTGATCCAAACCACTGAACCACAAGTTGCTCTCATTACATTATCTACATATTTTATATTTATGAGTGTCTTACACAATAAAATGAAAATTGGTTGAAGGCGCAACTCGAACCCCTCTTCTAATAGATAGAGGTTCTAATCCCAACTACTACACCACAAGTTCCTCTTGCTATATCATCTACATATTTTATATAAGCTTCTTAAGTAATAGAAGTAAAAAGGGAAAAGGAAAATTGAAAACCCATCATGTTCAGATGATCACATATATCTCTTCTTCTCCTCTCTCATTCCAGAATTTCTTTCTAGAAACTAGCAACCATTCCAGAATCACACAAGCAACCATTTCATCTCGTACAACTAAATCAAAACCTCAAAAACCCAAATTACCAAAACCGTTTTCACCATGGAGTAATTGATAGTTCAGCAATCTGAATACTTTTTTTGTTCCTTTACTGGCGTCATCATCGATGACAGAGCTGGTCGCTGAGTTGTGAGGATCGGAGTCAAAGTCTCGATGCTAGGATCGGAGCGTGAGCCTCAATTGCCTCTACTAATTCGATGGAGGAAGAAGAACATGCTCTCTCAATTCTTCTCTTTCTACCTTCTCCTCCAGATCTGCAAACCAACTTTCATGGAGTTTGCTTGCAATTACCGGTTACCAACCGATTCCAAACCAAGATTTTTGGTTACCAACTTGTTGGTATACCGATTATTCAGATCGGTTACAGTTTGAGAATCTACTTATCGACAAGAGTCGGTTCGGCAGACAGTTGAGGTAAAATTGCCTCGGTTTTGTATCGAATCCAACCCCTACCATTAATTAGTGTATTGTTGGTGTTTACGAGTCTTTACTTCTTAGGTTTCTATTTTTAGCATTTAGGGGACCTAAAAGTTCACTTTTTCATCAACTCATTATTTTGAGAAAATTTTCTTCAGGAAAGTCATAGAGCACATTAAACCGAGTTCGTAGACACATAGAACACCCAAAACGGAGTTCGTATAAAAAAATTAAGGTCTAAAAACCCCAATGTACCATTTCCGAACATTGGTATGAATAGAGAATTTTATATTTAAGGTAGTTTTCATTTCAATTTACCCAAACCCAAGCTAAAAATTCTCTCCATAGCGCCCAGATTCTCGGCCCCACCCAAATTCACTACCCGGCAGGGTTCTCCACCTTCTGGCCACCAATCAGTGCACCACCAATGTCATTCGAACCGCGTTGTCCTCCTCTTCTGTTTTGTGGTGGTGGCTCCGAATGATTTGTAGTGTAAAATGAGTATTGAAGCAAAAACCCTCGCGGTCGACCCATATTTTTGACCTGGTCGGAATTTTCATCTCCGGCCACCATTTTTGATGAAACCACTTGGGTTTTGGAGCGCTTGGGACGTCTAACAAACCCTCCAAATAGATTGAACCGATTTGAAGCGAGAAGGTGGAATCGAGCAATTGAAGTTTTAGGGTTTTCAATTTCTTTCGAGGTAAATTCCGGCAAGTCTACTTGTTTTTGACTGATATTGTAGTTGAGAATGTTGTTGGGCTGGTTGTAAGGGTTCTTTTTCCATAGGTTCTGTGACCTACTTCTGTGTCAGAATCGGCGGCCCGTGGGGGTGTGTGCCTCATGTTTTGGCTTTCTAGTTCAACTTTCTGAGGTAAGCTCAAGCTGAGGATCCAAGAAATGTAGTTTGTTCTAGAATTTGGATAGTTTGATTTTCATTCGGAAATTAGTGAGATTCTGGATTTTCGAGTGTCGATTCGTGAAATATGACCGTCAGATCTATGTTGTTTTTTGTTAGATAGCCAGAAGTATTGAAACGATGATAACCTTGAAGTTTAGGTTAGTTCCGAGGTGAATTCGAGCCTTAGCTTCTGGGAGGTTGATGTTCGAGAGTTTTCAATTTTATTTAACGTAAAATTAATTTAGACCTTCCAATTGGTTGTTCATGAGTGTTACTTTGTACAGGATGTGAGGAGAGCCCACTTGAAGAGAGTTTCCATCGATGGTAGACTTAGCCATATACTGTGAGTGAACCTTTATTTTAAATAAAATGCATGCAATTATTTTTCTGAACTAATGGTTTTAATTATCTTATTGGCATATTCAATTTTAGATTCAGAAAATGACTTACGATTATTGCATTGGTTTGATTTTCCATTAAGAATTTTGGATTTGAATATTATTCTTGATTTGTGATTTCCGATGGAAGTCTAGAAATTTGATTTCCTTGTTGATTTATGGTTTTCTTAGAAATCTCGCATTTGATTATTGTTCACAATTTGCATTAAGATAATTGATAATGCTAGGGTCTATTTTTATGTTTACTATGAATTTTTTGGTTATGAACCTTCGACTACGATTGGGAATCGGACTCATTTTTATGTTTGTGTTACGGATTATATGAGATTTTAGGGAAGTGCTTTTGAATTTTTTTCTATTTTTTTTCTCACCATACTACAGGTAAGTTACGGTTATTTGATTTCATTGCTAGCTAGTTTTTTCTGTTATTGTCCGCCTTCATGGCAAGGTGAACCCTTGCCTTGGTGGCAAGGACACCATAGCCCATCTGCCTTCGTGGTGAGGTGAAAGGCTTGCCTTGGTGGCAGACCTACTACAGCCCAGTATCCGCTCCGCCTTACTGCCATGACGAAACTATGGGAGTATGGGGAGTATTAGCTTGGGATGCTATCAGCCGTGCTTGGGAGGCTTATATTTATTTTATTTTTATTTTTTTTGAATAAGGGAGGCTTATCATCGTATAGTGAATATTATTCCCCTATTTTCGCTTCTCCTACTTACTAGCAAAGCAAACCTGGTCCCTAACTACGAATTTTTCGAGTTTTCAATTTTTTAAAGGAACTTTATAATTTATATTGCACGCATTGATTTTTGAGAAGAACGAAATGGGAAAGTATGAAACTTTTTTTTTTTTTTCTTTGCTTGAGTTATTATTTTTGTCCACTCACGCTAATGTTTTTCTGAATATGTTTCCTGGGCCCTTCGGTTTCAAATACCCAGTCTGCAGATCAGCTATTCGGCAAAAGTAGGAGTTGAGGCATAGTATCTACAGTTGTCATCTGGTGTGTTTAGGTTACCTGTTTAATCTACAAGTTTGTTATTTCAATTATTCTCTTAGAATGCTCTGATTACCTATGGGAGGTTGTCTTTAAAATGGAAGTTTGATTAATAAGGGTCTACGACCCGACTACCAAATTGTGGAGATTTGTATTAGTTAATTTTGTAGTTTTCAAATGTTGGATAATTTGATGTTAATTTGGAAGTTTGGATAGTAATGAGTAGGAATTGTATTTATTGTGGAGTCAATATAATTTGTGGGGCATGTAGGCTCCATGTGTTGAGGATGATTGTTGGATTGGAAGTGTAAATTTTGACTTCTATACGTTTGGGTTTCCATCTTTAGGAGAATTTCTACCAAATATTTGGTAGAATTACCTCTTAAGTTATAGCCCTGGTTTAAAAGGTTTAATCTAGGATGGATTCTGTCATTATCCCTTAAGCCAAATCAACTCTTGCACCATATAGACAGGCAAGCAACTCAGCTTGCTTTGCACTATGAACCGCGTCCATAACATGCATGAAGCACAACATTTTTAGGGATGTAGAGGGTGATGACATGGGGTGCTTCATGCATGTTATGGTGGTATGTAGGTACAAGTTTTGACCAACTTGGTGTATTGACATTCCCATACAAAACGTTGAAGTATCTTATAGGCTTATCCAAGAGAATCTCAGGTAAATGCATCCATGCATACATGGTCAGTCCCGTGTGTTAATTAGTGGTTGGTCTAGGAAAGTATCTTTGGGGTTTAATATTTTTATTTAAAGATATTTTTTTTGTTGGCCAAATCGTGTTTTTGATTTCCTAAGTATTTTAGGATTTGGGGTCCTTCATTTTTTTTATTTTTTTTTATTTGTCAATCACACGATGTCCTCAAAAGCTTCCTAGACCCAGAGACTAATCTGTGCTCGGGGGATCTTGTCAGAACGCTTCCCCCCCTGGCCACCAAGAATATATTGGGATTTAACTCCAATAAACGTCGGCGGGATTCGAACCCGGGTGTGGGGGTTCCACACCTGGAGGCTCTTACCAACTCGACCACCTGTGGTGGTTTTGGGGTCCTTAATTGATTATCTTTAACACAAAAGATTGTTTCCCTATAGAAGTCCAACTAAGGTAAATATTTGTGATTGAGGAGTGATAGACACGTTGCAATCCTAGCTAAACGTTGCAATCATAGATTGTCGCTGCCATTTGCATAAGGGAAAATTTCGCAAACAGTACACCAAGTAAAGGTCACTAATAATTCTTATACACAAAGTTCAAACCAAACATTTCGGTACACGAAATCTGAAACTCGGCCCACTATCAGTACACGACGTCAATTTTTGACACCAAAATGTCCATTATACCCTTAGTTCTTTTTTTTTAATAATTTTTTTTTCCTTCGTTTTTATCTCTTTCTTCTTCCTTCTTCCGGGCTCACTCCCTCGCTTCCAACGCCGCCTTCCTCACCTCCACGCTCACTCCCTCACTTCCAACGCCGCCCTTGCGAGGTGAGCTTCTCCCGCCGCTGCCGCTCCACCTCCACGTGGTTGAGCGGCGTGTCTCGGCCCAACCCGGGTTTCCAGCCCCGTTTCTTCGGCGCTCTTTTCATCTGGCAGTCGGAATCTGCGAAGTCCGGGTTTGGATTCGGAGCTCCGTTCTTCTTCTTGCTAAAACCAAAAACATGTTTCTTGTCGTCATTGTACGAGCTGTGATCCTCTTCCTGTACGCCCGCAATGATGCCGATGTCAAAAATGGAGAAGTTCCAGTTGATGAACTTGAGCGGTCTTGTTTCCGGGTCGGGCTTATCCGACCTGAACAATGACTTGGCTTGCTGGATCAACCCCCAGTTCTCTCTGATCAAACCGGAGGAACCCATTTCAAGAACACCGTCTGAAGTTAGGATGCAGATCAAGGTCTCGATCTTGTGGATTTGGTCCTCTTTGGCTCTCTCGCAGTTGTTGAACTGAAACTCGTGGGCCCTGCTCAGCCAGATTGAGGTCCTGGAGCTGAAGGCCTTGCCGGGAACAGAGCCGTCCCTGACGGCGAAAGATCGAGTGAGGGAGTGAGCTCGGAAGAAGGAAGAAGAAAGAGATAAAAATGAAGGAAAAAAAATAACAGAAAATAAATTATTAAAAAAAAAATAACTGAGGGTATAATGGACATTTTGGTGTCAAAAATTTACGTCGTGTACTAATAGTGGGTCGAGTTTCAGATTTCGTGTACCGAAATGTTTGGTTTGAAACTTTGTGTATAAGAATTATTAATGGCATTTACTTAGTGTACTGTTTGCGAAATTTCCGTTTGCATAAACGTGGTCGCATTAAGACGCTTGATAGTTGCTGTAGCCAATCATACACATTAACAACATTTGGCAAGAAAGGGAACGGACCATTTGGGGCCAAGATTAGTATCTCGTTGGCTGCGTTACAATCCACCCTAGCATGCAGCGGAGATTCCACTTCCTCATCACATCTAGGACATTGCGTGTCAAGATCAATACCTCTATCTCTCATTCTGCTTCTAGTAGGCAGGATATGGACAAGCTTTCCACACACAGATTTTTACCTTACCTAGAACAGGAGCATTATCATACCTTCTTCGACAGATCATTAGTAGAGGTTCACCCAAGGCTAGATCACGAGCAACTCTACAAGCTGATTTCACTGTAAACAAACATTTTCTATCAGGAGCTCAACTCTATTTATCACAATGGTGTCTGTCACTCAAAAAAATACGAGTAATAGCTGCTGCAATATCAGGAGGAATAACGTCGCAATCAATGTGCTATTCCATTGGCCTGGGCTTTGCATCAAGTCAGCAACCAAAGAGAACTGGGGGTTGAAATAATCAGACAGGTCATGGCCATATAGCCACGGATCAGTCCATAGCTTAGTCTGTAAACCATCTCCAATTTGACTTACCAGCCTTTAAAACTTCTCTTAAGGACAGGATACTCTTCCAAGAATAGGAAATACCAACTCCCATATCTACTTCCTAAAAAGAAACAAATCGGAAAATGAATAGCTTTATATAAACGACATACCAAAGAATCTGGACGTTAAAGAAATCTCCATGCCTGTTGGCTAACTTTGCAAGGTTGAAAGAATATAGATGTCTGGAGCCCATGCCTCCCTGAATTCTAGTTTACAGAGTTCTTCCCAGTGGCGCCAAATTATAGCTTTCTTATCATCCTTGTCACCGCACCAAAATTGGGCACATAATTGATGCAACTTATCACAGAAACCCTGAGGAAGCAAATAACAATTCATTGCAGCATGGCCTGAGCCACAACCTTTAACATAATCTCCCGCCCAGCCGCACTTAACATTTTCGATTTCCAAATTCCAACCCTTGAGCTTCTTGGTGAGTCCATCCTTGCTAAAAGCAAATGCCTCATTCTTGGACCTTCCAACATATGTGGGTAGTCCCAGATATTTCTCACGAAGTGAAACCTGCTCCACCTAAAGGGCATGCGCCAGTTCAGTTGGCACATGAGGAGGCCCCCACGCACTAATAACCACACTACTCTTTCCCATATTAACTTTCTCACCCGAAGCCCTTTCATGGATATTAAGCAACTGTTTAGTCAGCCAAAAATCCTGTAAAAGTAGCTCAGGAATACAACATACTGTATTGGTTTAAATACAAGAGTTAAAATTGTAATCAACTACTGTCTAGACAGACTAGGGGTGAGCAGCAGTGTAACGATTGAGTCGGTACCAATTTATTTTAGGTCATCGCTAAACTAGAGTGGTTGATTTGAGCAGGATCAGCATCGAAACATAGTCGATATTCGAAAAGAAAGAGAATTGGAGAAAGGATTAAAAATTGAATGCCTGTCAGATGGGATCAGTATACGTTGTTTCAACTTACCGAGCATTACAAGACTATCAGAGGAGGAAGATGGGCAAATTACTTGAAAGCATGACCACCATAATCTATACTAGCTTTTATTTACTTTTAACAGTACGTTTGGTTGTATCTGCATGATTATAATTATTTATTGGGCAAATTCAAGAGTTATATCAAAACAGAGATGCTGAAACTCACAGCAGGTTCAGTTTTATGGGGACAAAAAGGAATGATACTGAAAAATAGCCAGTTTCACTGATATACTTATCCATACTCATATGCAGGCTCTTTCATCATTAATAATAAAAGCAACAATAATGTCCCACAAAATTTGGAACACTAGAATTATCAAAATGGCTTAGTTTCAACAGCAGTAATGTTGGTGTAAATGTTTTTATCTGATAGCTAAAATCACATCAACTTCATCAAGTTTGTTCCCAAGAACAACAAAACATCACCAATCACCAATATAGGTTTCAGAATAACAGTCCACAGTTTTCAGATGAAAAGACCAAATGCAATCTCATTCATTTGCAGCTGTGTCCTCAGAGGGAGCACCTCCTCCATCTACACAAACCAGACTATAAATCAGACTACAAAGGCAATAGCTTCTCTTTTCTGTTTTCTTTAGTTGAGCAAAATGTAACTGGGCTTTCACAATGTTCTCAGAAAAAGAAAGTCCGTGACAAGCATATACCTTCGCCCTCGGATGGAGCACAAGGAGACTTTCTGTATCTTGTTTGCTGTTGTGTAGGCTGCAAAGCATAAAGAGAGCACTACATTAGCCCTACAATCACTCATTCTTTGGAAATACTAATGCAGTTTCTTTTCATTACTTATCTGTTACTATAATCCTTAAAGGATTGTTCCAATTTTAATATCTCATACAAGTTCAGTATACTTTAATGCAACTACTTGGCATGTATTATGCACTTTATTTGCATTAATTGTCAAAGAAAATGGCACCTTCTGTTACATTAACCCTAAAAAATTAGTGTAGGGAGATTAGCACAAATGTTTAACGATAATATCATAGTTGCATTCTGCCCAAAAAAATTTGCCATCTAATCCAAAATCCTGATATAATCGACATTACACCTTGTTGTGACCTAATCAAAAATTATAACTACAATAATGATTAAACCAAGCAACTTCAATAATTTACTCAAGTACATTCATGTGCTTTATAGCAGAAAGAAAATAAGTTCATAGCAGTCAACTAAGCACAAAACTTGTTTTTGAATTGCCAAAAACTATCATCTAACTCATGTTTTAACTTCTAAGCAACAACCCGTATCAGCAGAATAAGTGGACACAACCATAGTTGAATCAGGAATGATACCTGTAATTTTGGCCGAAGGGCTTCAAGTGGTCCTTTAGGCTTCTCAACACCTTGCTGTTATCATCCAGAAATCATGAAATAATATGCAGTAAATACCTTAATGAGCATTTCCCCCTGTTACAATTAGCAGATTCATCTACAGAGTTGGTAAAAATACCTTTCCAAGCGCCCAATCAGCAGAATCAAAGTAAGCACGTTCATGGTCCTGAAATCAAAATCAGAGTCTTAGGTTTGCGCCATTTAAACTAGCATAACATTCTAACAACTACTGACGTAAGATGTGAGCAAAATAAAAAATTCACCTTAGAAATCAGTGGTGGTTTCTTCGGAATGATTCCACCATACTTTTTCTTTAAAACCTCTTCCTGTGAAAAGCAATAAACTTGAGTCAAATGTCTATAACTGTACAACAATTTTGATACAAACTATTTCCATATGTACTTCTTTAGCAGTAGATAAGACTGTTCATGAAAGTAAAAGGGCATCTAGAAAAGCCAAATTATGAACACGACCTCCTCTGCGGATGGTTTTTCCGACTGCTCCACTCGTGGCTCCTTGCCATCCTCCATTCCCAAAGTTAAGTCCTCACAGCACCGTAGGAAATGCTAGCTGCCATAACAAACTAGTCGTCATCAAACAAAAACACGCACTTTGCAAACAGATTCAACATGAGAAAATAAACTCCATTATCACATATAACTTCCGAAAGGCAAAACAAACATAAACCATTCCAACCCTAATAATTACGGAACGAAAGTCCCCGATCTTCATTAAAATGAAAAAGAAAACCGTCCAAACGAAAAGTATTAGACCTCAAAAACAGTTATTCTACTCCTTAAGACTTAGACCGAAGCATTTTTCCATACTTGTTATAAAATGTGGAATCCAATGCAATTTTTCATGTAGGTCAATTGTTCTTGTTAAAATGGCAGTTGAATCAGCTAATGCTATGTATCACAAACCGCAACCACCTCAATTTCCTAAAATCATTATCGCTATACTAACAATTACAGTCAACTAGAGAAAAACAGAAAATTTAATACGAACACTGAAGAATCAAATCAACGAGAATTGAGCAGAGAATTTGATAATTAAATTGGGGACATGAGAAGTGATTCACTGAGCCAACAATTGGAACGAGAAGTTGGAAATGCAATTCGAAATTGAAAAAGAAAAAAGTGTGGGATTGTTCGTACCTGGAAGAAGCGATCTAGAGAGAGAGAGAGAGAGAGAAAGCAAATCTTGGCGAGAGAAAAATGGGAAGGGAATGGGGAATAGGGTTAAATGGGTTTGTTGAAGAATGAAGATGATGGGAAGAGGGAGGACATTTTGTCACGTGGTGCGTGTGAGGACTATTTCCGTTTTGGGTTAGCTCACCAGAGTACCCACTCACTCCAGCTCGACGCGTTTTTCTTTTTGTTTTGGTTAAACAAAAATTGTTGATTTTTACCTTGTTCGAGAGTAGTGAATTTTCTTTTTTCTCTCAAGGTAGGCTTGTAGCCGTGCGGTGCACGTGTCAATATTGGAAAAATGTGAGAGTTTCCTTCAGTTCTTCAATTTGTTCGTATTTATATATTTT
Source organism: Rosa chinensis (assembly GCF_002994745.2). Taxonomy (NCBI): domain Eukaryota; kingdom Viridiplantae; phylum Streptophyta; class Magnoliopsida; order Rosales; family Rosaceae; genus Rosa; species Rosa chinensis. Next base: position 43,422,984 of record NC_037089.1, read on the forward strand.
GGTTTGCGTTAGTTGTGGATATAACCTGTGACATTACCGGACGAAATAGTAGCAATGTGCTCGTGTTTTTCGCGGTTGATATAATAATGTTAATGGAAAATAAATCGACTAAAAAGAATAGTTGTTATTTATTTTTTAGACAAAATAATGGTAGTTTGGCATTAACTTTTAGACTTTTATCTTCTTCTTTTTTTCTTTATTTTAAAAAGATGACCATAGGGTTTCATTCTTGCCTCCATGGTGAATCGAACCCATGACTTCGTACATAGGTACACTTTTATCTATTATATTCTATTAACTTAATTTGATAATTATGTTATTGAAGGTTATTATAGGTACTTCAAAATTTGGTGACCCCTTTGACACCAAAAGAGGACCTCCATTTATAATAGTAAAGATAGATAGATATATAGGATTTTTTTTGTTTTTATGAGAAACACATTTTTGATGTCTCTGACAGAAGAGGGTCTTGCTTCTTCTAAGTTTGCTTGGTTAATTTATTTTTGTGGATTTCACAATTCTTGAGAAATCGATAGTTTTTTGTGGTAATGCGTAATTAGTTTGCTATTTTGTCTCTTAGAGACCAATAATGTGTGAGATATTTCAAAGAATGATTGAAAGGCTTTGGGGTTTCTATGGTACTGAACAAATCTTGGAGGCTAGCTAGTTCTGGTCACTTTGTGACACTTTTGGCAGGGGTCTAACTGACTCCATTCAGTTCGCAGACATAAAACTTAATGGTTACACCAACTTGTTTGACACTCTAATTTTTCTCTGCCATTCTAAAAGGAATATTGGCTCAAACAATTTTGTCCTCATTAATCAAAACAACTAGAAATGTTTCAAAAAAAAAAAACGTCGGCATACAACGTACATAAAGTTCATGCCTCTCTTCTCTAAAGAGTAAAGATAGGTGTTTTTGCTGGTTTCTCCTGTGTGGCCAAGCTGAATGCTATACCCGCTGGCAGATATGAAGACAACTCCAGGACCATGTCAAAGGAAATACAGAACGTTAGAGGTATAAACCGAGCTGGTCGGTTTATGCCTGTCCAATGCTGAAGTAAGGTTGTGTATGTAATTTGACAAAGTAATAGTAGTAATAGTAAAGAATAAGAAGTTATTACCCTCATGAAGGTGGTTGAGTTTGGAATATATATATATATATTATGAGCATGGGAATGAGTTTCCCATTTCTTCGATGTGGGACGTAGTTCCACATTTTGTAGAATATCAATGGGTTATGGTGCGTGCTTTGGCGAGCCCTACTGGGCTGAGTTAAGACTTGTGGTTCCCAAGGTGAGGCCCATCGTGGGCACCGCCCAGCTGGGTACCGGGCCGAGCCCATGACCTAGCGCTTGGGTGGTCCTACGGGGTCTGGTTGTAGTATGAAACCTTGTGACAGTTTAAGGTATTTGCTGGTATGTACAATAGGATGTCCAAACCACTCAATAGCTATTCTATCCCCTTTGTCCATTGAGCCTGCTCTAAATAATCCCCAATTTGCTGGATTATTGCCAATTTAATCATAAAAAGATATTGAGCAGCGGTGTAGCATGACATCCCAAAGATAGTCTTTCCCTTCTTATGAAGTCTTTTTCAAAGATTCTATATACATTTATATATGAAATCGTCTAAATAGTATCTGAACTTTTCCCAACTATTGATTTTCATTCTTCCATTGAAATATCAAAATGGTACATGACGATTTAAACTCGACCTAACATCCATACTTAGAAACAGTAACAACATTAAGTCTTTTATCTTTTCAAGGGTATTTTCATCCTTTCAGTATTCTTCTATAAAGTTTTTACTGAATCGGGAATCTGTATATCTGTTGGAGATTTGGTGTCATCAACTTTCTGTGCCTCTTCCATTTGATTTCCAGAAACAACAGTGACGACATTTTGATCTGTATCTGAATTTTTAACCATGGTTGCTAATCAAATTGATTGGAGATTCTTTAATGCTTGGTTCCCAAAGTATGAACAAGAGCAAAGAGCATGGTTTTGTTGGCTTTTAGGAACTCGATTACTTTCCTTGTTTCTTGGATTGACAGGGTGAACTCAATTCTATTAACTGCTGGTGTTTGATTTCGGGTTCTGGGCTTTTGGGTGTGTTCGATTCAGAGCATAATGGATTTCTTAGACCAAAGAATGGCTTGGTCTGGGTATTATGGGTGTATGCCGGTGAAAAGCCTTACCAATCGAAGCAATCAAAGACGAGCATGGCATCAAAAATTGGTTTTGAAGATTGGCATGGCATTGGAATTGGAAATTTCTTTATTTTCTACTTGTTTGTAGCTAGGCTTGTCTAGAATCAGAAATTGCTGCATTTTCCCACAGTGAGAGAACAATTGCATTTCCCCACAGAATTGCTGCATTTCTCCATTGTGTTGAAGATGAACACTGAAACAATAAAAATACCCTCAACGTTGTTACTGTTTCCATGTATGGTCGGGCTTAAATTTTAAGGTAACATTTTGATATTTTCCAAAATTGAGGTATGAAAATTAATAGTCGAGTTTGAACGATTTTCCCTTATTCTTCTGAATGTGGGAGAAAAGATAAAATTGATTATTAAGAAAATTTTTAACTTGAAACTTAGGTAATTAACCTCTTCTTTTGAGTAACTCGAGATAAAAAAGGATCACGTTATATTTATGCGAAATCTCATCCAATTAGATATATACAATATATCATCAAAAAAAAAAATTTAGATACGATATATTAGGCCCGGCCTTACTCAAGGACAACTTTGGTGACAACCCAGGGCCCAACAGAGGGGCACAATTTTTTTTATACAAGGTTCGTTTATATATATATAATATATATATATATATATATATATATATATGATTTTTCTCAGGTGCGGATATCCGTACTGAAATTTCGGTACGGATTTCCGGTTTTCACCCACTTTCTGATCACATATTTTGATCTTAACTGTTAAGTTTTTAGGTCGTAATGTATAGATCATCTCTACAAAATTTCAGCCAATTTGGTTGTGAGCCCCGAGAAATTTATCAAGTTTACATTGAGATCGTTCGACAAGTTATTTATTTACGATCTCGGTAATTGTCAATGTGCTCGAGAATATTTCCAGAAGTTTTCGTAAAGTGAAATCCTCAATGTAGGAGTTGGATAGTAAAGTACACGCCAAGACGAGTTCATAGAAAGTTTTGGAGAATTATTCGGATCACAGGACTATTTATAGTGATTTTCCGAACTACTAAGATTTTGGGAAATTAATTCCAGAAGAGAAACACGTGGCGCGATCCTAGCACTCTACCTTTTCCACCGCTTCATCACAGCCCTTGAATCAATTAAACTTGAGGTATAAATACCCCAAGATCAGATTAAGGCTCTAGATTGCTCTAGAGTAACCAGCAAGCTCGAGCTCTCTCAGCCCGAGAGAGAGAAACCCGACGACCTGCTAGGCAGCCCGACCACAACTCCGGCGTCCGGTGATAGGAGCATTTTAATGTGATATTTTAATAGTCAATTCCTCACATTTTGCTTAGTTAATTCCTTAACGAATCGATTTTTAACTCAATTTCTATTTCTTAGGTACATTGGAGTAAATGATGGTGAAATGAGCATTATGTCCACACTTACCTACAAATGGTGGAGATAAAATTGAAGTAAATGAGTAGGAATCCATCATCATCATCACCCAAAAATATTCCATGTTTTAGGGTGTAATCATCATGTTTTCTCCATCATTTCTCACACTAATCCACCATCATCATCACCCAAAAACATTCCATGTTTTAGGGTGTAATCATCATGTTTTCTCCATCATTTCTCACACTAATCCACCATCATCATCACCCAAAAACATTCCATGTTTTAGGGTGTAATCATCATGTTTTCTCCATCATTTCTCACACTAATCCACTATCATCATCACCCAAAAACATTCCATGTTTTAGGGTGTAATCATCATTTCTCTTTCTTTTCCATATTCTACAAATCACTTTCATACTCCACTTTCATTATTTTTCTTCCACTCATCATTTCACTCTTCTTTTTCTTCCCTATATAAACACCTTCTCCTCTCATTCTAACACACATTCCTTCATCCATTCCATCTTCTTTGTCCCTCCATTTCCTTTCCATTTTCCTCCACACATTCCTTCATCCATTCCATCTTCTTTGTCCCTCCATTTCCTTTCCATTTTCCCTCCACACATTCCTTCATCCATTTCATTTCTTGTCTCACCATTTCCTCTCCATTTTCCTTAGTCACCAATTCCTTCATCCATCTCATCTTCTTTGTCTCTCCATTTCCTTTCCATTTTTCTCTCCATTCTCTAGTTTTAAGTTTCTGCATTTTTAAGCAAAGAGAAGAAGAGAAGAAGAAGCCATGAAGCCTCCTAGCCGTCATCATCCACCTTGTGCCGTGATAGTGAAGTCTTGCTTTAAAGATTCAAGATCAATGTCTCAAGCTCTTCATCATCCACTCCCTTCATGGTGTAATTCTATCTTTTTCCTTGTAATTTCTTTTGGTTTTCTTTGTTTAGATTTGTAGAACTATGAATTCTAGTTAACAAATAATGTTAAGGGCAAAGTTTAAAGCCCGTTTATATGTTTTGAGATAAAGTTGTGATTTCTATATGTTGATTTTATGTTGCTTATGTGGGTTTGTTTAATTAAATTTGCATGATAGAAAACTTTGTATTTTAATCTTATGTGGTTGCAACACTTAGGGTTTTGATATAATTGGTGCTAGGTTTAAGAACATGAAATCGACTTTTCGTTTTGTGTAAACTTGAATCAAAGTAGTAAAGGTTTTGTGCAAAGACCGAATTTAATTAAAGAGGATTGCAATTAGGTGGACTTTTCCATACTAAGTTGTACACTTGAGTTGATAGCCTTTCTCTATGTCTAATGCGTTGAACATGTCATGATTGACTAGCTTTCTAGGGCTTGATTGCATGTTTGATAGGATTAATCTAGGTGCTTCGCTTAGGTTAATTAGCATTGAAAGTAAAATATGGGAAATCATTTGCTTTCGAATGTTTCACATGATCAACTCCTCTCTCATGACATTTAAAATCAATTATAGGAATTGTAATTGGATTTCTTGCATATGGATGTGGTTTTGATCTTTGTTCCTTGCGTTCCACCCTTGTATATATGTTTTTTACGTTTCTTTATTTTATTTATTTTAATTTTAATTTTAAGAATCCTAATCCCCCCTTATTTTTGTTCACTTGTATATATTTATTCTTTATTTTATTTTGTAAATAATACTTTCTTTATTGTTTCACAATTACAAGTGTACCCTCAATCCCCGGATAGAACGATCCCTATTTGCTTATACTACTAACGATATTTCAGGGTTAAATTATGCGCTTGCTTTGAGCGCATCAATTTTTGGCGCCGTGCCGGGGATTGAAAAATCACTGTTAAATTGTGTCATTTATTGTATATATTTGTTGTTTGAAAATTGTTTGAACTTAGTTTAAATAACTAGGATGTTAGTTATATTATTGAACACGAATTTTAATTGTAGGTTGTAAATTGAGAGGAATAGGTGAAGTCTCTTTTGTTAATATTGGCCTAAACCCTTATTGGTACTAGCTCAGGTCCCTTAAGGTTGAGGCGGCCTTTATTAACATTGTTGAACTGTCTTCACACTTATGAACTTTTTCATCTTAGTAAGTATAGCCTATGTGGAATGGTGTCTAGGAAGGGGACAACGTTCATGACGGTTTTTGAATCCAGAAGTGCTTGCAAATGGGCCTAAACCACTATGTGGGAGTAGCTCATGCAAATGGATTTTTCCTCTCGTGTTCGTCCTCCCCACCTGGCATTCAGTAAGGTTGCCAAAGATTTGAAAGGGAGTTTGTGTCTAGGCGACTATATTGGGCCGCACGTCCACTTGATTTACCGCTTGGAATTTGATTCGATATCAATAATGTTTATAATAAAAGAAATACTGTGAATACTCTATACATGTAATTATTTTGTTTCACACATTATACTTGTAAAATACTTTCACGTTTTATACTCACTTGTACTTAACTTGTGTCTTTTGTACAATATACTTGTTAATTATACTTGTAGTTTGTAATTAATAGTTATACTTGTTTTTTATTTTGTATTTCTTTGTTAATTATAGTTACTAACTTTATTTAATGTAGGTACCGTCTGGCTGCAAGACGTAAAATACAAGCGCTACTTGGGAGGCAACCCAATTCAGAATATAATCAGATTTGCTTTCTCTTTCCCTATTTCTTTTTATTTTTCATTTTTTCTCTACTGTTTTTATTTTAGGATTTGTTTCGTAAATGTCTTCTATCTATGCTTACTTATTTCATTGCATGCTTTTAATTGATTACATTGAAGATAATGCAATATTAAGTGTGGGGGAAGAGATTTATATTTTTATCTTTCATTTTGAGTCCTATATATATATTTGTCTTTTATTTTTGAGTCCTTTATATAAAAAAAAAATATATTATATATATATATATATATATAAAAATTTGCATTCATTCAGTCTTATTAAATTCAGCTATTTACAAAAAAAAAAAAAAAAAAAAAATTTTAAAAAAAAAAAAATATATATATATATATATATAATAAATAATATAATAATAATACTAAGCCATGTCTGCATCTCTGTAGGAGTTGAGACTGAGCTCAAGGGAAATGTGAGAGCCACTGCCATAACCGCCACCTCCCTCGGAAGTAGTCTTCATGTTGCCCAAGATGTCCTCACCATGCATGGGGAATAGTGGAAGGGTTTCAATCTCCTGGTGATATTCTCTCGTTGTTCCATGATCGATCCATCAGCACCATAGCGACACGTGACCCAAAGTTTAGATCAATGGATCTGTCAGTGGATCTGTCATTACTAGTAGAACCAGTGGAACCAAAATTGAGATCGAGAGATCCACCAACCGGAACGTTCCGAAATTCCTTCAACTTCTGGCTCTCCAGCCTTGAGGTTCTGGAACCAAAAGAAGACGTTTTTGTCCTCGATTGCCCATACTGTTTCAGATGAAGGCAGATCTCTTGAATCTGCTCTGGAGTTGGGTACTTAAACCCTTATCATAGTAAAGGCCTTGAGGATTCTTAGTTGAGGCGGTGTGGGAGCCCACGGTTACTACTCCGGTGCTTGGATGCTTCCTCCTCCTCGGTTGGTTGCTGGGCTTGTATTCCATTTGTTGCTGGGTTTGTAACTCCATTAGTTGCAGAGTTCGTGGTTCCATGTTGATGAAGAAGGATTGGAGTTTCGAAGAAAGGCTGAAGGATTGAGAGAGAAAGGATGGAACTCGGAAGAATTTTCTTTTGGAGTGAATAGTCGCTCCTCGAATGCCCTATTATAGAACGAGTGAGCAGATCTCCACCGTTGGATGGACGACCTCTGAGATTAATCTACGCGTTGGATTAAAGTCACCCGCAAACACGGAAAAGCTGTTGCCGCGTGGAAGACACGTGGGGGAACCAAACGAATCTCGAGGGCTGTGACAGACAAGCTACAGCCGAAAGCAGGTTTAATTGCCGTGAATCAAGGAAAGAAGGAAGCGTGGGGGAGTCAAACGAATCTCGAGGAGCTATAGCCGAAAGCATGCCATAAATCCAGGAAAGAAAGGATATTTACACGTGGGGGAGTTTCTTGGGCCGTGAACTATCATAACTCTTCTCCTTCCCGGAGAAGCTTTGTTAAAACCGTGTGCCTTTTCAAATTCCTTCTACTTCCTCATGGCTCGAACTAAGGTTACCCCTCGCAGGGGCGTCAATCAACGCCGTGTTCTCTCTTTGGAAGAAGAAGGTCGTCAAGCGGCCACTAGAGCTGGGCTTACTCGTCCATGGGACCATCGTCCTATTCGTGAGCGTACCTGCAGTCCCCCTCCTCTGCCTCGTCGCTCTCCCAGACTGCATCCCGGAGAGTCTTCTTCCTCACCAGCTGCTCGTGCTCCTCGGCCTATGGCCACCCTGGAAAGCTTGTCGGATTTGATTGATGATTTGCGTTCCTCTCTCCGCGGTGGTATTATGGTGACAGATTGGAGAGTCAATTGCATGATCGATTACATTCTGAGATGAACTGCTCTTTGATCCGCTGTCACACTGCAATAAACAGCTTGTCAGGAAGTTCAATAACTTGCAAGTTATCCTCCTGGGTTTCCCGCAAGGAGCTACTGCATCACACCATGAGGACCTCTCAGGAAGCTGAAACCAGCAAGAGGGCTGCCATCGCCCGCATACCGCTCCTCCAAAGGAGTAAATGGAGATACAAGTCTAGGCTGAAGACTTTAAACATTAAGCGCTGCATGGGAGGCAACCATTTCAACCGTATCTGTGGAGGAGCATCAAACGCAGATTTGCTTTCTTGAACTCTTCCTTCTATTTTTTTTCATGAATTTTAAGTTGTTTTAAGTTTCGTTGTGTTAACTTTCTCTTCTATGCTTGATTATGCTTTGCATGATTTATATTTGTTTATTCATTGAGGACAATGCATGATTAATTATGGGGAAGGATTATTGCTTTATTGTGTTTTTAGTAGTTAGTATATAAAAAAAAAAAATGAAAATAGTTGATGTTGGATTGTGTTTTTAGTTGATGTTGTGATACACTAAGGTATATTGGATTAAACATAGTTTGAAAAGGGTAGCTGTTTCAGTCCATTGCACATCGAGACTCCCTGTTCCGTACCTAAGTGTTGAAATTGAATTAAATTGTAAAAAAAAAAAAAAAAAAAAAAAGTTGGTTTTAGAGTGTTTTTGTTTGTTTGAGTCTTAGGATGCTCCTAACGTCTAGGATGAACATGTCTCCGAATTCATGGCTGAGGTTTTCACAATCAAAATAGGACTTAATTGAATTCTGTGGTTAATCGACATTGTGATGCTTGTATGAAGATTGAGATAGGATTGTAACTTGGTTCATTAGATGCTAGGATTAAGTCTGATTCATTTGACCCAAGTGAGCTGTTGAGCTAAATATTTTTTTTTGAGTGCTTACTGATAATTTCAGAATTCATGGCTGTATTTGCAAAACCTCATCATTCTTTGGAAATCCAATGATCATGTGTCATAGATTTTAATGGACTAGAGAGTACTAGAACTCGGCTGTTGTGACTGTCAAAACTTGTATGCCATAATATGCACTGATCCTGGATAGGATAGAAGGCATTAGGGTAACCACCATAGCCAAACAAGCATGTGTCCCCAATTGTGCCCGTCGTGGGACTCCTTAGAATGAACCCTTTGAGCCTACGTTGAAACCTTTGTTTCATCACCTCACTACCCTACCATGAGCTTAGTACAGGATATCTCTACCTTGTCTTAAGGACTTAGTAGAGCATGACATAGTATGTAGGGGTGACGATGAAAGACAAGTGTGGGGTGGGAAAATCCAAGAAAAAAAAAAAGAAGAAAAAAAAAATTTTGCCTTGAAAAGAAAAAGCGGCAAAAGAAAAGAAAAATTGAAATGAAAACTCTTGGGAATTGTTGAAGTGTGGTTTTGGACTTTCAAATTTGTAGAAGGCTCAAAGTTGAAAATTAAGCCTTTGTCCATTCCCATGTTGTTAGAGTGAAACTGGGCCCAAAACAATGATAATTGGCCCATAAAAATGGTGACATAAGGTGGTCCATATATGCTCTGCTAGGTCCTTAGGATTTTTGTATCCTTAATCTTCATTTCGAAAACCCTAGCTTAGCCCCATTACACTTGTTTTAAGTGCTGACTTGATCCTTGAGATGGGCAGTCTTTGGTTAGTGGAGTCAGTTACGCAGTCGAGCTTATGGTTTAGGTCCATTTGTGCACTTAGTCATTTCATGAGGTCTTTAAAAATTCTTCACAAAATGTGTTTATTGATGAAATATGCAAGCTGTTTGTTGCTTACAATTTGTTCTCTTGCATATACTTGAGTGTGAAGCTTTTAAGCATAGCCATTTCTGAGAGAAAATCGAGAGTATGCCCTGTGAGTTTGGATTGGACTGTTCGAAACATGCTATCATTCACTGTATAACTTAAGTTCTCCATATCTTGCTTAGTCATATGAATGTCACAGGTTTATTAACCATGGATTATCTTTGTGATTTTGATTAAGTGTTTAACGTGAAGCCATGAGTTTGGAGTCTCTGAGACAACAGTTAGGAGCAATAGAGTCATTTACTTGCTTTTTGTCAAGTCTTTGTTTTGTTTTGGATTTTTTTTGTTTTGTTTTGCTATGGGACTAGCAAAGCTAAGTGTGGGGGAATTTGATATGAGCATTTTAATGTGATATTTTAATAGTAATTCCTCACATTTTGCTTAGTTAATTCCTTAACGAATCGATTTTTAACTCATTTCTATTTCTTAGGTACATTGGAGTAATGATGGTGAATGAGCATTATGTCCACACTTACCTACAATGGTGGAGATAAAATTGAAGTAAATGAGTAGGAAATCCAGCATCATCATCACCCAAAAATATTCCATGTTTTAGGGTGTAATCATCATGTTTTCTCCATCATTTTCACACTAATCCACCATCATCATCACCCAAAAACATTCCATGTTAGGGTAATCATCATGTTTTCTCCATCATTTCTCACACTAATCCACCATCATCATCACCAAAAACATTCCATGTTTTAGGTGTATCATCATGTTTTCTCCATCATTTCCACACTAATCCACTATCATCATCACCCAAAAACATTCCATGTTTAGGGTGTAATCATCATTTCTCTTCTTTCCATATTCTACAATCACTTTCATACTTCCACTTTCATTATTTTTCTTCCACTCATCATTTCACTCTCTTTTTCTTCCCTATATAAACCTTCTCCTCTCATTCTAACACACATTCTTCATCCATTCCATCTTCTTTGTCCTCATTTCTTTCCATTTCCTCCACACATTCCTTCATCCATTCCATCTCTTTGTCCCTCCATTTCCTTTCCATTTTCCCTCCACACATTCCTCATCCATTTCATCTTTGTCTCACCATTTCCTTCCATTTTCCTTAGTCACATTCCTTCATCCATCTCATCTTCTTTGTCTCTCCATTTCTTTTTTTTTCCATTCTTAGTTTTAAGTTTCTGCATTTTTAGCAAGAGAAGAAGAGAAGAAGAAGCCATGAGCCTCCTAGCCGTCATCATCCACTTGTGCCGTGATAGTTGAAGTCTTGCTTTAAAGATTCAAGATCAATGTCTCAAGCTCTCTCATCCACTCCTTCATGGTGTAATTCTATCTTTTTCCTTGTAATTTCTTTTGGTTTTCTTTGTTTAGATTTGTAGAACTATGAATTCTAGTTAACAAATAATGTTAAGGACAAAGTTTAAAGCCCGTTTATATGTTTTGAGATAAAGTTGTGATTTCTATATGTTGATTTTTATGTTGCTTATGTGGGTTTGTTTAATTAAATTTGCATGATAGAAAACTTTTGTATTTTAATCTTATGTGGTTGCAAACACTTAGGGTTTTGATATAATTGGTGCTAGGTTTAAGAACATGAAATCGACTTTTCGTTTTGTGTAAACTTGAATCAAAGTAGTAAAGGTTTTGTGCAAAGACCGAATTTAATTAAAGAGGATTGCAATTAGGTGGACTTTTCCATACTAAGTTGTACACTTGAGTTGATAGCCTTTCTCTATGTCTAATGCGTTGAACATGTCATGATTGACTAGCTTTCTAGGGCTTGATTGCATGTTTGATAGGATTAATCTAGGTGCTTTCGCTTAGGTTAATTAGCATTGAAAAGTAAAATATGGGAAATCATTTGCTTTCGAATGTTTCACATGATCAACTCCTCTCTCATGACATTTAAAATCAATTATAGGAATTGTAATTGGATTTCTTGCATATGGATGTGGTTTTGATCTTTGTTCCTTGCGTTCCACCCTTGTATATATGTTTTTTACGTTTTCTTTATTTTATTTATTTTAATTTTAATTTTAAGAATCCTAATCCCCCCCTTATTTTTGTTCACTTGTATATATTTATTCTTTATTTTTTATTTTGTAAATAATACTTTTCTTTATTTGTTTCACAATTACAAGTGTACCCTCAATCCCCGGATAGAACGATGCCTATTTGCTTATACTACTAACGATATTTCAGGGTTAAATTATGCGCTTGCTTTGAGCGCATCATCCGGCCACCGATCTCTGACGGACGACCACCCTCTGCTTCATCTCGATGTCGCCTTCGTCCCTGTGGTTCCAGATCGTACATGCAGCGACTGGGAACGGAGAAACGACGGCTGGAAGCTCCAAGACTTCTCCGGTGAGCTCTGCAATTTCCGGCGATTACGGCCACCGTTTGGGCCACCTGTGGTACAAAACCTTACCTCCTCGTCATTCTATACATGTTTCTGCAATTAGTTTTCAAATGGGATCGAGTTTTGATGGTTGTGGTTTCTGGGTGCTCTCGGTTCCGTGGCAGTTCATCAACGTCGGTGACTATTCCGGCCCTCCTGAGCGTGCTCTCTACACTAAAGACGATCAGGTCTTCAAGCTCTACGCGTCTGGGTAAGTGGTTTCTCCAATCTGGCCAAAGTTTCAAGCTTTGGCAGTCTGGGTTCAGTCGATCACCGCCGGAGTTGCTGTGCGTGACGACCGGTTTGAAACTCCTTGTGAGACTACTGTGTTGAGTTAGACTTGAATCTTGGAACTGAACCTCAGTTGTGTTCAATCTCAGAAATTAGGAGGTGGAACACAGACCGTAGCTGGTCGAATCAAAGCCCGAAGTTCATCTACGAGTTGTACTAGCAAAGGTGAACTCGGGTTCTGGACTAGATGCTTCTTGTTTTGCTTACGAGTGCAGAAAGTAGTTGTTTGATTGATTGGGTATTGTGTTGCATATTTGAAATTGTGGCTGTTGTCAATGTGAAATATTTAGAATTGGTTAAGTGGGTGTTAATAGTAGTTTTGGGCAAACCTTGAATGAAAATGGAAAAGGAGGTAAACTACGGTTCTGGGTGTCCTTAGCCGTTTTGGGGACACATTGTGTGAAGCTAGATTTATGTTGGGTGTCCATAGTAATTCGATGGAATTACTATGTGACGAGATCGTTAAATAAAGTTAAATCCATTCGTGGATGAAATTGGGAAATGAATATAACTTCCGTTGGTTTGAGTATATTGTAAATTGAAGTAAATGTTCGATATTTTAAGTTAATTATCGAACCTATTTAACATTGGTCAAATGTGGTCACTGGTCAATGTTGGTCAAACTAAGGAGGTCAGTCAAGCAGTGGCCAAAAAGGGTCAACTCCTGGTCAAACTAGGAAAGGTTGGTCAAACCTTGGTCCATGATGCGCTTTTGGGAAGCGCACAATTTAACCCTGAAATGTCGTTAGTAATATAAGTAAGTAGGGATCGTTCTATTCCGGGGATTGAGGGTACACATGTAATTGTGAAACAAATAAAGAGAAGTATTATTTACAAAAATAAAATAAAGAATAAAATATATACAATTGTATAAACAAATAAAGAATTAAAATAATAAAGTATTATTTACAAAAATAAAATAAAGAATAAATATATACAAGTAAACACAAATAAGGGGGGATTAGGATTCTTAAAATTAAAATTAAAATAAATAAAATAAAGAAAACGTAAAAACATATATACAAGGGTGGAACGCAAGGAACAAAGATCAAAATCAATTCCATGTAATCAAATTCGATTCAAACCCTATAATTGTTCTTCCAAGTCATGAGAGAGGAGTTGATCATGTGAATCATTCGAAAGCAAATGAATTCCCATTTTTACTTTTCAATGCTAATTAACCTAAGCGAAAGCACCTAGATTAATCCTATAAACATGCAATCAAACCCTAGAAAGCTAGTCAATCATGTCATGTTAACGCATTACACATAGAGAAAGGCTATCAACTCAAGTGTACAACTTAGTATGAAAAGTCCACCTAATTGCAATCCTCTTCAATTAAATTCGATTCTTGTCCAGAACCTTTACTACTTTTGATTCAAGTTACACAAAACGAAAAGTCGATTTCATGTTCTTAAACCTAGCACCAATTACATGCAAATCCTATAAGTGTCGACCCAAATAAGATAAACATATAAAAGTTTTCTGTAAAGCAAATTTAATCGAACAAACTCACATAAGCAACTTAGAATCACAATTATAGAATTCGAAAACTTTATTTAAACATAGAAATTGGGCTTAAACTTTGCCCTAAACGTTAGGTTAACTAGAAACAAGTTCATACGAAATCAAACAAGGAAACCAAAAAGGTTACAAGGAAAAGGAACGAATTACACCGTGAGTGGAGATGGAGATGGAGAGCTAGATGGTTGGATCTTGAATCTTGGAAGCAAGCCTTCAAGGTGGATGATGGAGGATATGATCTTCACGGCTCCTTCTTCTTCTTCCTCTCCTTGCTTGAAAATGCAGAAACTTAAAACTAGAGAATGGAGAGAAAAAATGAAAAGGAAATGGAGAGACAAAGAAGATGAGATGGATGAAGGAATTTGTGCCTAAGGAAAATGGAGAGGAAATGGTGAGACAAAGAAGATGAGATGGATGAAGGAATTTGTGGGAAAATGGAAAGGAAATGGAGAGACAAAGAAGATGAGATGGATGAAGGAATTGGTGACTAAGGAAAATGGAGAGGAAATGGTGAGACAAGAAGATGAAATGGATGAAGAATTGGTATTTTGAGAGTGAGAGGAGAAGTGTATTTATAGCCCAAAAAATGATGAATGGAGGGTGGAGATGAACATAAATGAAGGGCTAGATATGTTAGACAAATTTGTAAAAAATATCTTCCCACTTGTTTATCACTTGTTCAACTTGAATTGATTTTCCTCCTCAAGATTTTCCACTTGGTTGCAACTTTGATTTTCCTCCTCAAGATTTTCCACTTGCTTGCAACTTTGATTTTCCTCCTCAAGATTTTCCACTTGGTTGCAACTTTGATTTTCCTCCTCAAGATTTTCCACTTAGTTGCAACTTTGATTTTCCTCCTCAAGATTTTCCACTTGGTTGCAACTTTGATTTTCCTCCTCAAGATTTTCCACTTGGTTGCAACTTTGATTTTCCTCCTCAAGATTTTCCACTTGCTTGGAGGTCCTAAAAATAGAAACTAATAAGAAAAATAGAAACTTTCCTAAAATGAAAAATGGCAACTTACTAAAAATGATAAATAGAAACTACAAAAATATAAACTTTCTACAAATAGGAACTTTCCCAATCAAAGAATGAAACTTTCCTAAACAGGATTTTAATAAGGAAATAACGTAAGAAATGTAGGGAAATGCAGTTAAAACGTCGCATTAAAATGCTCCTATCAAATTCCCCCACACTTAGCTTTTGCTAGTCCCTTAGCAAAATCACACTAAGACACACACTAACACTCAACGAAAATTAAAGACTCTACAAAAACAATGACTCTATTGCCCTTCAACTTTTTGTCTCAGAAATCTCCTACTTTCACAACATCAAGATTAGCACTCAACCAAGAATCAATATGTAGATATTCAAGAGTTAATTAAAACATATAATCCACACATACACAAGTAGGACTTGGTTGTGACAATGGTGATGGTTTCTGTTAAGCATGCTTCGAACAAGTATGATTCATATCCTCACAAGGTATATCCACTCTTTCTTCTCTCAGAATTCAAGACAATGCTTAAAAGCTTATAATCACTCAATTATATGTGAGAGAAAATATTTTGAGGCAATCAAATAGCTCACATATATAAGAAACGAAAAGCACTTTGTGAATATAATTTTTTTTTTGAAAAGATCTCATGAAGGATATCAACTACTTGCACGGATGGACCCAAGCCATAGGTTCAACTCTTGTAACTCATCTCCACAAATCAAAGGCTGTCCCATCTTAAGGATCAAGAAGGTCTTATTTAGGGTTGTAATGGGGCCAAGGCTCAAGGTTTTAAGAAATGAAGGTAAGGATTTATCAAAGTGTCCTAAAAACCTAGCAGAGCACATGTAGATGTAGAGACCTCAAGAAATCCACCAAGATATATCAAAACGTCACATCCCATAGAGGTTTTATGAAAGGGCCAAATGTCTTCATGTTAGGCCCAATCTTCACTCTAAACTTCCCTCGAACTAGTGAATTGGACAAAGACAAATTTTCCAATAGTGGGTCTTCAATTCAAAACAAACTCCAAACTCACCAAGTATGGAGGACTAAAATCCATATACATTTTTTCTTTTCTTTCTTTTAATTTTCTAGCCGTACACATTTTTTTTTTCTTTTCATTTCTTTTTCACGGCTTTCACATATTTTTTTCTTTATGGACAAGTCTACCCCCACACTTGAACTTTCACCTCTTCTCAATTTCTTTCTCAATGCCAAATCCTCAAGTAAAGTCCCAAAATATAGCTCCGCTAAGTTTTTAGAACAAAGGGTATGAGTGTAGCTATACTAAGGTTCAGGGTTAAGGATTTAAGGGTGATGAAAGAAAAGGCTTAATGTAAGCTCAAAGGGGTTTATCTAAGGGAGTCCCACGACGGGCACAAATAGGAGACACATGCTTATTTGGCAATGGTGGTAATTCCTAGGTTGCCTCTATCCTTCCAGAATCAGGGCCATGTATTGATATAACGTTCAACAAGCACAAGAGTGAATTCTAGCATTCTCTAGTCCATCAAACTTAATCTATGGCAAAGTCAATCAAGATGAAAGAATAATGAGATCATCAAAACATCGCCAAGAAATTAAGAATATATTTTTCAATTATCACTCCAAGAAAAAGGGACATGGCTCAAATATCTCACATGGGCTTTTATGAATCAAAACTCATCCTAACATGCTCATATTCTGTACCAAGGTTACGAAATCCATATCCACTACACATGCATGCATTTTTCATATATCTCAATTAACCAAAGAATACCATTTTAAAAATCATCTCAATTTTGTGATCCTCTTTTAATCATGATTTCAGAGATATAGAATCATCTAGACAGTTGAAAGGGCATTCTAAGACTCAAAAACAAAAACAAAAGTAACCAAATTTTTTTTTTTAACAATTTAATTTAATTTCAACACTTAGGTACGGGAACAGGGAGTCTCGATGTGCAATGGGACTGAAACAGCTACCCTTTTTCAAGACTATGTTTAATCCAATATACCTTAGTGTATCACAACATCAATTAAAAACACAAAAAACACAATCCAACATCAACTATTTTCATTTTTTTTTTATATACTAACTACTAAAAACACAATAAAGCAATAACCCTTCCCCCATACTTAATTCATGCATTGTCCTCAATGTATAAACAAATATAAATCATGCAAAGCATAAATCAAGCATAGAAGAGAAAATGAACACAACGAAACCTAAAACAACTTAAAATTTAAGAAAATAAAATAGAAGGAAGAGTTCAAGAAAGCAAATCTGCGTTTGATGTCTCCTCCACAGCTACAGTTGAAATGGGTTGCCTCCCATGCAGCGCTTAATGTTTAAAGTCTTTCAGCCTAGACTTGTACCTCCATTTACTCCTTTGGAGGAGCGGTATGCGGGCGAGTGGCAGCCCTTTGCTGGTTTCAGCCTCTGAGGAGGGTCTCATGTTGTGATGCAGTAGCGTCCTTGCGAGGAAACCCAGGAGGATAACTCTGCAAGTTATTGACTTCCTGAGCAAGCTTGTTTATTGCAGTGTGACAGCGGATCAAAGAGCAGTTCATCTCAGAGATGTAATCGATCATGCAATTGACTCTCCAATCTGTCACCATAATACCATCGCGGAGAGAGGAACGCAAATCATCAATCGAATCCGACAAGCTTTCCAGGGTGGCCATAGGCCGAGGAGCACGAGCAGCTGGTGAGGAAGAAGACTCTCCGGGATGCAGTCTGGGAGAGCGACGAGGCAGAGGAGGGGGACTGCGGGTACGCTCACGGATAGGACGATGGTCCCATGGACGAGTAAGCCCAGCTCTAGTGGCCGCTTGACGACCTTCTTCTTCCAAAGAGAGAACACGGCGTTGATTGACGCCCCTGCGAGGGGTACCTTGGTTCGAGCCATGAGGAAGTAGAAGGAATTTGAAACTGCACGCTTAGACAAACCTTAGTAAAATCTGGAGGAGACAAAAAAGGATGTATATGTAAAGCACAAAATAGGGTAGAAATCTCAACAGGCACACGGTTTTAACAAAGCTTCTCCGGGAAGGAGAAGAGTTATGATAGTTCACGGCCCAAGAAACTCCCCCACGTGTAAATATTCCTTTCTTTTCCTGGATTTATGGCATGCTTTCGGCTATAGCTTGTCTGTCACGGATCCTCGAGATTCGTTTGATTCCCCCACGCGTCCTTTCTTTTCCTTGATTTACGGCAATTACCTGCTTTCGGCTGTAGCTTGTCTGTCACAGCTCCTCGAGATTCGTTTGGTTCCCCACGTGTCTTCCACGCACCAACAGCTTTTCCGTGTTTTCGGGTGACTTTAATCCAACGCGTAGATTTAATCTCAGAGATCGTCCATCCAACGGTGGAGATCGCTCACTCGTTCTATAAATAGGTGCATTCTGAGGGAGCGACTATTCACTCCAAAAGAAAATTCTTCCGAGTTCCAGCCTTTCTCTCTCAACCCTTCAGCCTTTCTTTCGAAACTCAAATCCTTTCTTCATCAACATGGAACCACGAACTCTGCAACTAATGGAGCAACAGACCCAGCAACAAATCGAGGATGGAGGAAACAACCAAGCAGCCGGGACTAATAACCGGTGGGCTCCCACACCGCCTCAACTAAGAATCCTCAAGGGCCTTTACTATGATAAGGGTTTTAAGTACCCAACTCCAGAGCAGATTCAAGAGATCTGCCTTCATCTGAAACAGTATGGGCAGATCGAGGACAAAAACGTCTTCTTTTGGTTCCAGAACCTCAAGGCTCGTGAGAGGCAGAAGTTGAAGGAATTTCGGAACGTTCCGGTTGGTGGATCTCTCGATCTCAATTTTGGTTCCACTGGTTCTACTAGTAATGATAGATCCACTGACAGATCCATTGATCTAAACTTTGGGTCACGTGTCGGCTATGGTGCTGATGGATCGATCATGGAACAACGAGGAGAATATCACCAGGAGATTGAAACCCTTCCACTATTCCCCATGCATGGTGAGGACATCTTTAGCAACATGAAGACTACTTCCGAGGGAGGTAGCGGCTATGGCGGTGACTCTCGCATTTCCCTTGAGCTCAGTCTCAACTCCTACAGAGATGCAGACATGGCTTAGTATTATTATTATTATTATATATTTTTTTTTTTAAATTTTTTTTTTGTTTTTTTTTTTTGTAAATAGCTGAATTTAATAAGACTGAATGAATGCAAATTTTTTTTTTTTAATATTTTTTTTTATTTTTTTATTTTTTTATATAAAGGACTCAAAAAAAAAAGACAAATATAAATATATATTGGACTCAAAATGAAAGACAAAAATATAAATCTCTTCCCCCACACTTAAATATTGCATTATCTTCAATGTAATCAATTAAAAGCATGCAATGAAATAAGTAAGCATAGATAGAAGACATTTACGAAAACAAAATCCTAAAATAAAAACAATAGAGAAAAATTGAAAAATAAAAAAAGAATAGGGAAAGAGAAAGCAAATCTGATTATATTCTGAATTGGGTTGCCTCCCAAGTAGCGCTTGTATTTTACGTCTTGCAGCCAGACGGTAACTACATTAAAATAAAGTTAGTAACTATAATTAACAAAGAAATACAAAATAAAAACAAGTATAACTATTAATTACAAACTACAAGTATAATTAACAAGTATATTGTACATAAGACACAAGTTAAGTACTCAAGTGAGTATAAAACGTGAAAAGTATTTTTACAAGTTTAAAGTGTGAAACAACAAAATAATTTACACGTATAGAGTATTCACAAGTATTTCTTTTATTATAAACATTATTGATATCGAATCAAATTCCAAGCGGTAAATCAAGTGGACGTGCGGCCCAAGTATAGTCGCCTAGACACAAACTCCCTTTCAAATCGTTTGGGCAACCTTACTGAAATGGCCAGGTGGGGGAGGACGAACACGAGAGGAAAAATCCATTTTGGCATGAGCTACTCCCACATAGTGGTTTAGGCCCATTTGCAAGCACTTCTGGATTCAAAAACCCGTCATGAACGTTGTCCCCTTCCTAGACACCATTCCACATAGGCTATACTTACTAAGATGAAAAAGTTCATAAGTGTGAAGACAGTTCAACAAGTGTTAATAAAGGCCGCCCTCAACCTTAAGGGACCTGAGCTAGGTACCAATAAGGGGTTTAGGCCAATATTAACAAAAGAGACTTCACCTATTCCTCTCAATTTACAACCTACAATTAAAATTCGTGTTCAATAATATAAATAACATCCTAGTTAATTTAAACTAAGTTTCAAACAATTTTTAAACAACAAATATATACAATAAATGACACAATTTAGCAAGTGATTTTTCAATCCCCGGCAACGGCGCCAAAAATTGATGCGCCTTTGGGAAGCGCACAATTTAACCCTGAAATATCGTTAGTAGTATAAGCAAGTAGGGATCGTTCTATTCCGGGGATTGAGGGTACACATGTAATTGTGAAACAAATAAAGAGAAGTATTATTTACAAAAATAAAATAAAGAATAAAATATATACAATTGTATAAACAAATAAAGAATTAAAATAATAAAGTATTATTTACAAAAATAAAATAAAGAATAAATATATACAAGTAAACACAAATAAGGGGGGGGATTATGATTCTTAAAATTAAAATTAAAATAAATAAAATAAAGAAAACGTAAAAACATATATACAAGGGTGGAACGCAAGGAACAAAGATCAAAATCAATTCCATGTAATCAAATTCGATTCAAACCCTATAATTGTTCTTCCAAGTCATGAGAGAGGAGTTGATCATGTGAATCATTCGAAAGCAAATGAATTCCCATTTGTTACTTTTTCAATGCTAATTAACCTAAGCGAAAGCACCTAGATTAATCCTATTAAACATGCAATCAAACCCTAGAAAGCTAGTCAATCATGTCATGTTTAACGCATTACACATAGAGAAAGGCTATCAACTCAAGTGTACAACTTAGTATGAATAAGTTCACCTAATTGCAATCCTCTTCAATTAAATTCGATTCTTGTCCAGAACCTTTACTACTTTTGATTCAAGTTACACAAAACGAAAAGTCGATTTCATGTTCTTAAACCTAGCACCAATTACATGCAAATCCTATAAGTGTCGACCCAAATAAGATAAACATATAAAAGTTTTCTGTTAAAGCAAATTTAATCGAACAAACTCACATAAGCAACTTAGAATCACAATTATAGAATTCGAAAACTTTATTTAAACATAGAAATTGGGCTTAAACTTTGCCCTAAACGTTAGGTAACTAGAAACAAGTTCATACGAAATCAAACAAGGAAACCAAAAAAAGGTTACAAGGAAAAGGAACGAATTACACCGTGAGTGAAGATGGAGATGGAGAGCTAGATGGTTGGATCTTGAATCTTGGAAGCAAGCCTTCAAGGTGGATGATGGAGGATATGATCTTCACGGCTCCTTCTTCTTCTTCCTCTCCTTGCTTGAAAATGCAGAAACTTAAAACTAGAGAATGGAGAGAAAAAATGAAAAGGAAATGGAGAGACAAAGAAGATGAGATGGATGAAGGAATTTGTGCCTAAGGAAAATGGAGAGGAAATGGTGAGACAAAGAAGATGAGATGGATGAAGGAATTTGTGGGAAAATGGAAAGGAAATGGAGAGACAAAGAAGATGAGATGGATGAAGGAATTGGTGACTAAGGAAAATGGAGAGGAAATGGTGAGACAAGAAGATGAAATGGATGAAGGAATTGGTATTTTTGAGAGTGAGAGGAGAAGTGTATTTATAGCTCAAAAAATGATGAATGGAGGGTGGAGATGAACATAAATGAAGGGCTAGATATGTTAGACAAATTTGTAAAAAATATCTTCCCACTTGTTTATCACTTGTTCAACTTGAATTGATTTTCCTCCTCAAGATTTTCCACTTGGTTGCAACTTTGATTTTCCTCCTCAAGATTTTCCACTTGCTTGCAACTTTGATTTTCCTCCTCAAGATTTTCCACTTGGTTGCAACTTTGATTTTCCTCCTCAAGATTTTCCACTTAGTTGCAACTTTGATTTTCCTCCTCAAGATTTTCCACTTGGTTGCAACTTTGATTTTCCTCCTCAAGATTTTCCACTTTGGTTGCAACTTTGATTTTCCTCCTCAAGATTTTCCACTTGCTTGGAGGTCCTAAAAATAGAAACTAATAAGAAAAATAGAAACTTTCCTAAAATGAAAAATGGCAACTTACTAAAAATGATAAATAGAAACTACAAAAATATAAACTTTCTACAAATAGGAACTTTCCCAATCAAAGAATGGAAACTTTCCTAAACAGGATTTTAATAAGGAAATAACGTAAGAAATGTAGGGAAATGCAGTTAAAACATCGCATTAAAATGCTCCTATCAGTCCACTCCTGGCCCAACCAGGAACAGTTGGTTTAGACTATTTGTTAATCGTCGAGTTTTCGTAAAATTGTTCAATGGATTATTAACTATCGAAATGTCGGAATCTAGGACTCCAGTTGCCCGAAGAACAGAAGGTTCGCAACTCTCAGAGTACGTGAGATAAAGCATCGGAATCCAGGTAGGGATTCAGGATTCTCCTCGGTTAGTGATTTTCTTATATTGTTATTAAATGATGCATGTTAGTTGGTATGGTTTGGTTATGTTCAAATGCAATGCATACTAACCAAACCATGTGAGAAATGTGATGGCTTGAGACTGAAGGGTGGCTCTGACTTCCTTGGGTTCGATCCCCAAAACCTCCGGAGGGTTAGTTACACCGGTCGGACGGTGAGCGATCGCAATGACGACCCGATACGTGTGTGTAGCTAGGTAGCAGACGCTCTCGCTACGCTTACATGGTGATAAATTTAAATTGAGATAAGGTCGTGTAATGGGTCTATGGGACCGGCCATCAGGTAAAACTTGGATTGGGCGCCTTATTTATCTAAGCATCATGCATCAGTTTTCAAGTTGAAAAACATTAAAGTTTGTCGTTCACTTTAAATACTTGGTTTAAGCCTATTTTCGTACTGGAGCTCCAAAATCTATTTATTGGTTTCAAGCCTAGTCGAGTTGGAGTTCCTATTGAGCAGCGAGGACGAAAGCTCACCCCTACAACAGTATGAATGCAGGTACTGTGCACTGGTGACTGGACAATAGCGGACGGAGCTGGTTGTGCAGAACAAGTTCGGTAAACCCTTGTCTGGAGTTTGTGCTAAATCTTATTTCTCAAACTTCGTGTTTCAGAGCTTGTTGTTATCTAGCCTCGTGTTAAACTCAGTTGGATTCTCTTCCATTGGAATCCATACCCGTGTGAGCCTTATCCAAGTTCTAGACAAACGAAGTAGTTGTTAGCGATTCAAGTTTTCACCTTAAAACTGTTTGTAGCTTCCGCTGTGTTTCTACGAAAAGTTTTCAAACAAAATGCCTAGCGGTTCTCTAGAATGTAAATCGAGGGTTCGGTTTATGTTTTAGAGGCTCGCGGCATTGTGACGTGCTTAAGCTAGTGTGGTGCAGCTTGGGGCGTTACATTAGTGATCGTTAAGACATCCAAAACTGCAATTTACACTAACGAACCGAATCTGTTGAACCGGAACTATTCGTGTACATTGTTGTAATTTGCAGTTTTGGATGCCTTAACGATCACCAAATTGGCTGAAATTTTGCAAAGGTGATCTATACATTATGACCTAAAAACTGAACGGTTAAGATCAAAATATGTGATCGGAAAGTGAGTGAAAACCAAAAATCTGTACCATCCGCACCGTAGCCGGACTGTATTATATGAGCATGTGATTGCAGATTAGTATATATATACACTAGTCTCAAATCACATTTGTTATGCTTGTGTACTAAATTTTTTTGTTTTTTGTTTTTTTAAAAGGTGGGTAGTTATTGCAGAAGAAGTAGATTCACTGGTAGTTATTGCAGGGAGAAAAAAGTATGAGAGAAAAGTTGGGGTTGTGGTATCATTTCTTTTTAATCTTCTTAATAAAAATCTATTTTATAATTGTCTTATTTATCCTTCTAATTTAATTTATTCTCAAAGTTTTTTAATCTTTTAGGGTTAAATCTATCCAAATTTTCAATTTTGGCTAACAAACCTCTTCTCTTGATAATAATATATATATATTATAATTGTCTTATTTATCCTTCTGATTTAATTTATTCTCAACATTTTTTTATCTTTCAGGGTTAAATCTATCAAAATTTTCAATTTTGGCTAACAAAAACTCTTCTTTTGATAATAGTACACACACACACACACAATACATGGCCCTTCTATGAGGGATCCATTTTTTTTTTGTCTTTTTTAGGGATATGACATTAGACCAACTTTTCGATCATATTTTAGCATCTTAACCGTTCAGTTTTTAGTTTCTAATGTGTAAATCACTTCTACAAATTTTCAACGAAATTGATTATTGTTAAGGCATTCAAAATGGGACTTAAGATTATAAGTATGAACGGTTCAACTTTGACAGATTTAGTTCGTTCATTGATTTATTCTAGTTTGATACCTTAACGATCACCGATTTGGCTAAAAAGAAATGATCTACATGTTATGACCTAAAAATTGAACGGTTGAGATGCCGAAATGTGATCGAATAGTTTGTCTAATGCTCTATCCCTATAAAATACCAAAAAAAGGATCCCTTAGTAGACATGTAAATTGATCGGATTTGGTTTAGATCGACCTAAATCCAAATCCGTTTACTTAAAAAAAAAAATTGATCCAAACCCGCTCCGTTAACCCGGCGGATCGTTGATAACTTGATCCAAATCGGTATCTGTCGGATTAACGGATGTCCGATCCGCTAATCCGACCCATTATAATTTCAAATATTTTAAATTTTTAAATAGTAATATTAAATTTATATCATGATACCTCATATAAATATTAATAAAATATTAAAACAATATGAAAAGTATCACCAAAAGTAGAATTACATTATCAAAATTCTTAATGCTTCTTGGAATCTTGGGTGAAAGACTGTCTCTTAGATTTCTGCAAAAAAATTGTATTAGAAATTCTTCATATTTTATATTTTATATTTATAAAAAATAATATTTTATTATTACAAAACGGGTCGGATCAGATCGACCTAGATCCGTATTTGATCCGTTAAATAAACGGGTTAACGGATTCGGATCATTAACGGATTAACGGATCTAAACTTTCGATCCAAACTCGTCCAATAGTCACGGATCTGGAGCAGATCCGGATCAAAATCCGATCCATTTACAGGTCTATCCCTTAGTGGAAGGGCCTTCATAAATATATATATATATATATATATATATATATATTTATATCTCTCTCTCTCTCTCTCTAAAGCGGACGTCCGCAACCCAGAAAAAGTGCGGACATCGCTCCTCCGGCCTCGATCGGGCAACGACGGCAGCGTTTCTGTTGCCGGACAGAACCAGGCCACGTCGTGGATCAGTTCAGAAGCGGCTGGACTCGTCGGCGAAGGGTTTGAAGTCGAGCTCGATGGGCTTCCATGGTTTTCGGCGAGCTCGCTGCACACCCCTGAGTTTCCAATCACCTCCGCCTCCGCCTCTTGATCGAGGCCGTCTGGGATGTCCAGAGGGTGCGTCTGGCACCTGCAGCGTAGCGATCGCCGCCTTCCCGAAACCGAAGGAGGGGCGTTCGCACTTTTTCTGGGTTGCGGACATCCGCTCTCAAACGGCTGCGTGTGTGTATGTATGTATGTGTTATATATATATATATATATATATATATATATAACAAAATATTTGCAGATTTCTTGACGCAATTAGTAGCATCTTTTCTTCTTCTTTTTCTTCAAACTGCAAAGTCATTATTCCAGCATCTCTTACTCTCTCCCAAATCTTGAAATCAAGCAAATTTTCTCTTTAAATTTGAGGTTTCAATAATTGTTCACTCATTCAATTCATTCTCATCATTATCATCATCCCAATGTTTTTTCTCTCTATGTTTGGGCATCAAGAAAAAAAAAATTCGCCCAAGTATTCAAAAAGTTGAGGACCAGCTCTGCGATCAATTGAAACGGTGGTGCTATGTAGTGGAGTTCTACACGGTGTTCTTTGGCACTTTGATAACACCGTAGCTGTGGAATTGTGGTGGGCGAAATAAGATGGACTTTCGAACTCGACCCTGGTGGAGTTTTAATACCGTTGGAGTGTAAGGACTGTCCTTATAGTGAATAGTTTAGTGTGGTACCTATGTAAATGGTGGTTCGAGTGTGGATAGAGATGCAATGTCTAGCACTCTAGTGTGATTTGGAAAGTCTGTAGATTAAATTAGTTCCCCTTCATGGAGGTAGATCGGTCTCTTTTATGTGAGAAAAAGGTATCGAAGCTTGTGTTATTAGATGCATAAGACTGGAACACCCCTCTAAATGGTTGTTCGGGCGCGACGGGTATGGCAGGGGCAAGGCTTGGAAGGTATAGGAACAACGACTTCACCTATCAAGAAACCTAAGCACGAACTACGACGACAGTCGTCGGTGGTGGTCTCTAGGGTTTTGGCCCCTGTACCGTCAATTTTTCCGAGGCTCTCCACAGTACATAGCACCTTCCATGAGGTTCTCCATGTTATATTGCACATTCCATTAAAACAATTAATCAAAAACTTTTAGTCTCAATCAATCTCTGTGATTCGATAACCTTAAATATTCATATTTCTCATATTTTAATAGTATGTAAGCTTGTATTTAAGTAAAAAATCACTATCAAGTCAAGATGCTTAATACTGACACATCAAAAATCATACTGTATTTATCTATCTAATTGCCAACTTCTCGTTTTGTGAATGTTTATTCCCCTGTTTACCATTCACATGAAACATTATAATCTATATATATCCAATTGATTTGAAGTCTAGAGGCCAGACATTAGTAAAAACCTGATCCACAAAGAATCTAGCTTAGTCTTTGAGATAAGGTGAGAAGAAATTTCTCAACGCTAGCTAGGTTTAGCAAATAAAGGATATATAACAAGACATCCTTCCACTCAGAAACAAAATATCCTTACTGTTGTTAAAGCATTCATCCATATTAATGCGACTCTAGCTAATATCCCTACTCTTTGTCTTGAACATCGTTCTCAAAAAATCAAGTGCAGCTATATATTCTTGTCACATCAAAAGTTTTGTTCGGTCAACCGTCAAATCTCTAGAACTCTCTTTTATTAAAACAAAAATATCCTTATATATGCAAAATATAAGGTGTGACAATTCACCGTTAGAGAGCATCTTGCAAAATAATAGCAGGATAAACCCAACTTCAGTCTCCGTACATAACCACGATTGCTACAGATGAAAATGAAAGAACATGAAAAAAAAAAAGAGAGTGGTCATTAATCAAACCCCTGCTGCGAAAGAATGTCTTGCATTTAGTCAAGAGGTTCCACTTTCTTAGTTTTTGGTATAACTTTTCTGATGAACTAAAACTTCAATATATGCATCTTATTTCCAAAAGTCCATGTGCGAAATTGGGTACTGATGCATGCACACAGCTCTTTCTCTCATTCTCTGTCTTTCTCACTTTCAAACGACGCCCATTGCGCCCTGTTCTTTAAATTTCGATGCCACCACTTTATTTGCTGGAAGCTAGCTAGATAGGAATTTCTCATCACTAGCTAATTGCATCTTTGAATCTCATTGTTAAAAGGAAAACGAAATATGCTTTCAAAGAATGGACACTCACTATGATTGCCTTTTATTGGATATTAGCCATGCCATGCAGGCAGTCACCCTAGGTCGACAATGGTTTTTAGGATTTTCGATCTCCTTGCGCTCTATCTCTTTCACCATCTTCTGCAATGCCCATGGCAGAAATGAGAGCAGGGTCGGCGTCGGCTCTCACTCTCGCTGACGAGTCCAACACGGTGGATCTCGGTCTTGAAAGGCACCATCTGATCGGGAAAGATCAATTAATCAAGAAATATATATAGTTTGATTTTGATGGCCACTGGTACCTACCTCTCTCTCCCTGTGCCTCCTTGCCACCCTGAGCCCACTTGGAATAGCCATGGCTTCTCGTGAGCACATGGGACTTTGTGGCCATCACTAATGGTTACTGTCATACTGTGCATGCTTTATTTCATTTTACTAATTTAGCTGAAGAGACTGGGTGAGAGAGACGAATCCCAGCTAGTTAGTTTGATTTCCCATATTCGGTGTTTTTTTTTTAATTGTTTAGTTTTTATATTAACTATCCCCAATAAGTGAATTTTAGCAGGAGTTTATCGTGTGATTCTCTAGTTACAGCTAGCCATGTAGGTATGTTGGAAACATGATGTTCATTCTACAATTCAAGGATCATTTTCATAAGTACATAAACACATATAACTCAATACATGTACACATGCTTATATTTCAAGTAAAATTAATTGGTTCAGTGCACTAAGAAAACGTAAACCCAACGTTTTCTCCATTGACTAAGAAACCATATACCTCTCTGTCTAATCGAGACTAAAATATCCGTTATCCACAATCAAAAGAAAAAAAAAATGAATGTTGATAATTCACCCAAAATAAAACGGAAAATGTTGTTTAGCAGAAGGAGGAGAAAGAATGGATGGATAAGCTTGTTAGTTTGTGGACAGAGGGCACCACCCAAGGCCACAAAAGTCCATGTACATCTACAAAAGGCCGCATAAACACAAAACACCAAAAGTAGTAAAACGATTTGTGACTTGTCCCTCCAACCATCACCACCTGTATCATGTTCTCTGTACTTTCCTGTATGGAAACCAAAGGAAAAAGGAAACACAAATCATGTTATCTATAAATTTCCAATAGTTGCGAGATGGTCTACTTTGTCCTTCCACAGTAAATCATTTGTTGGTGTACCAAACAATGCACATGCTATGCATACGTACTTCACTTTCACACCTTCATAATTTGATTAGGGAAGACAAATATCTCCAGCAGGGTGGAGCTCCATTTGATACATGTCCCTAATGGGGGGAGAATTTGGGGACAAATGGGGAATGAGGATGAGGATCCCTAATCCCCGCTATCTAAGATTGAGGATGGGGCGGGGATGGTATTGTGATTCCCATCACCAAACCTGCCCCAATAATATATACATATATTTAACATATATATTTTTTAATTTATTTTTTATATAATATATATATATATATTTACTACTTCACTTTAATAGCTACACTTTTACTTTAATGGTATTTTGACTTTTGCACTCATAGAATTATGATTTATGAATTTAATCATGTTTTAAATTTATTTGTTATAGATTTTTATTTTTAAAAAGGCAATATGAGAAAAATTATTTTATTTATTAAATTCTTATTGGGGATTTGGGACGGGTTTGAAGGCTTAGTTCCCAGTGGGGATGGGGACGGGGAATCCCCAATATATTTTTATTGGGAATTGGGGCAGGGATGGGGTAGAGAATGATCCCAAGGATAGGGATGATATTGTGATTCTCATCCCAACCCGGCCCATTGTCATCCCTAAATTTGATGAATGAACTAAAAGTTCACTCACTTTTTACTGGTAAAAAAAAGAAAAAAGTAATTATTTTTGCATACAAAGTACATATTATGTCCTGAAATTTCAGCTAATTGGACTCGTAACTCTTTACAATATGCTGTAATCAACTCCTTTATAGAAATGCTAGCTCCGCCGTCGACCTCTTTTACTAACAACCTAAGGAGCATGAGCCGGCGATGATCAATGGCTCTAAACGTGCGCACTACGTCACTACCAAAGTCTAACTAAGTGTTACAGTTTGGTGGCAAACAACACATGACAAAACAATCCAGGTCGCTAATACTATTCGAGTCTGGCCTGGTGATAATAATGTCTCCAATTTATAAGTAAAAGGTTCCACAATTTACAGACGAGTGATTTATCGTGCATTTTGGGCGGTGGTTCTGTTTTATTCTACGGATTTAAATGGAAAAAAAGTAAGACAGGGTTGCTCTGTTTTTTTTGTTGGGCAACTAAAGGCATCGAATGCTGGTGGTTGCATAGAACCATGTAGAAGGTGAAAACTGAACGAACAGATGGCAGAGTACAGAATCATACATGTTCCGAATCCGTATCCATATCCATATCCAAAACTCAATCAACACTGACTTTAGCGCCTCCACGCGCTCCACTCAGTGCGTGCATTCCCACACCCCCCTCACCAATAAAGATGCAATCGCGTTCACGTGGCTCTCCATGCCACACGACAAATCACACCCCCCCAATTACTACTCTCCTTTCATTTCTGGATTCCTCTCTTATCAATCTCAAAACCAGCATGAGCGCCGCCGCCGCCGCTCCGATCACTGACCTGCCGGAGGCGATTCTCGCCACCATCATCGGCCTGGTCTCCGACACCCGCTCCCGCAACTCGGTCGCCCTCGTCTGCCGCAAATTCCGCAGCCTCGAGAGAGCCACGCGCACCTCTCTCAAGCTCCGCGGCAACGCGCGCGACCTCCACCTGATCCCGACCTGCTTCACCTCCGTCTCCGACCTCGACCTCTCCCTCCTCTCGCCGTGGGGACACGCGCTGCTCTCCCCCTCCGCCTCCTCCACCGACCCCGCCCTCCTCGCCCAACGGCTCCGCGTCGCCTTCCCCTCCGTCACCTCCCTCACCGTCTACTCCCGATCCTCCTCCACCGTCCAGATTGTCGCCAATCTCTGGCCGGGACTCCGCCGCGTCAAGCTCGTCCGGTGGCATCTACGGCCGCAGTCGCCTCTCGGAGCCGACTTCGAGCCTCTCTTCCAGCAATGCCAGACTCTGTCCGATTTGGACTTGTCGGAATTCTACTACTGGACCGAGGACCTCCCTCCGGTTCTGGAAGCCCATCCCAACGTGGCCCGCTCTCTCACCAAGCTCAATCTCCTGACGGCGTCGATTACCGAGGGTTTCAAAGCCATCGAGATCCGATCCATCACCGAGGCCTGCCCCAAGCTTCAGCAGCTCTTCGTCGCTTGTATTTTTGATCCCAGATACATAGGGATCGTCGGGGAGGAGGCTCTCTTGGCCATATCGACCAATTGTCCGGAGCTCAGAGTCGTCCATCTCATCGATACGTCGTCCTTGGCCAACGCGCGTGGGGATCCAAACGACGACGGCTTCACATCGGAGGACGCTCAGATTGGGCGGGCGGCTTTGATCGACTTCTTCTCCGGGCTTCCTTTGCTGGAAGAGCTGGTGCTAGATGTGTGCAAGAACGTGAGGGACAGTGGATTGGCCTTGGAGGTTCTTGCTTCCAAGTGTCCCAGACTGAGAGCTCTCAAGCTTGGCCAGTTCCATGGGCTGTGCTCGGCGGTTGGGTCCCCAGCTCGACGGCATTGCTCTGTGTCATGGGCTGGAGTCACTGTCGATCAAGAAACTCTGCGGATTTGACAGATATGGGATTGATCGAAATCGCGAGGGGGTGTTGTAAGCTTGCAAAGTTTGAGGTGTATGGATGCAAGAAAATTACAGTGAAGGGGTTGAGGACGCTGGCTTGTTTGTTGAGGAAGACTTTAGTTGATGTGAGCATATCTTGCTGTAAGAACCTGGATGCTGCCGGCTCAGTCTGTGCTCTGGAGCCAATTCGCGATCGGATTCAGCGTCTGCACATAGATTGTGTCTGGCCACGGGACTTTGATCTCAATCAAGTCAATGATTATGATGTTGGTGATGATGAAAGTGTTGTGATGAGTCGGAATGGTAATGATGACATGGACCTGAAATGGAGTGATGAGTACGAGCACAGGATCAGCAAGAAGTGCAAGTATGGATCAGATGGGGACTGTTCCTATATGCCAACCAATGGCTACGCGAATGGAAATGGGTTTTGGAGTGATGAGACTTGGGAAAGGCTGCAGTACCTATCACTTTGGATTGAGGTGGGGGAGTTGCTGACATCATTGCCAGAGGTGGGTCTGGACGAGTGCCCCAATCTGGAGGAGATTCAGATCCGGGTGGAAGGCGATTGCAGGGGAAGGCACAAACCCACACAGCGAGAATTCGGGTTAAGCTGCCTATCCCGTTTTCCTCGGCTGTCAAAGATGAAGCTGGATTGTGGTGATACTGTGGGATTTGCACTGACTGCTCCACCAGGACAGATGGACTTGTCACTTTGGGAGAGGTTCTTCCTCTCTGGGATTGGAGAATTGAGTCTCAGCGAAGTCGATTATTGGCCACCTCAAGACCGGGATGTGAACCAGAGGAGTCTCTGGCTTCCAGCTGCCGGATTGCTGGCAGAATGCATCACACTCCGGAAGCTTTTCATCCATGGGACTGCTCACGAACATTTCATGATGTTCCTTGTGAGAAACCCAAACCTCAACCTCAGCTTAAGGGATGTGCAACTGAGAGAGGATTACTATCCAGCGCCCGAAAATGAAATGAGTACAGAGATGAGGGTGGACTCGTGCTGTCGCTTTGAAGATGCGCTGAACAGGCGCACAATCCTTGATTGAAAGTGGAACTACTGAGAGTCAATAGTATGGATCACAAGCAGTCAGATTATGTTAGTATCTTACATTCTTAATGTTCTGTACGTTTTTTTTTTTTTCTTTCTTTCTTTCGGGGTTACAAGAGGCTGAAAGGCTTACGGAGTTCTGAACACGTTCGATCCTCATTTTATCATTTCCGTTGGCCAACAAATAGATTTCAGTTTTCCTTCTCATTATATGAGTGCGCAGTTACTAAACAATAGCAACAACGAAGTCCAGCTTAAGTCTGTAAACCAACAAACTTGCTTTGATTGCACAAAAAGCCGAGTTGCCACATTGGATTGGATGATGAAAAATTTAAAAGGATAAAAGAAAATCAAGCTTAAAATTTTACGATGATTGGGAAGTTAACAACAGGATACACCTTAAGCCGAGAGAATACAATGTAACACCTCTACCATGTTTTCTATACATAAAGAAACAAGATTGTATCAGCAAAGCGAGTATTCGACTATTCGCAGTCTACCAAGCGCGAAAGTATCTCATCACAGGTTGGTCGTAAATGCGGCTCTGTCCAACAATCTGTAATCCAAGATAAAAGCAGAGATTGTAGGGTTTGGATGTAAAATGTACGGCAGCTAAATCAAAAGGTTTTTAGATAGTTGATGAACCATTACACTTTCAAATTGCCCATACCTGAGATGAGCCTGCCTAGTGGATTATCCGGAATGTCTAACCGTGAACCCTCATTGGCAACAGCATAAACAACCTGAATAGAAGAAGACTATGAGTCACTGAACTAATTAAAAGTACAGTATCCTGAGATGCTACAAGCTATATGATCAAAACAAGGAGTGAAATCAGACCAACACATACCCTCTCTGGTGGCACTCCTTCCCAAGGTCTATTTAGAGTGCAGAGCTCCCACATTATCACCCCAAAGCTGAATATATCACACTTTTCTGTGAAGGGTTCATTTCGGATAAGCTCAGGTGCCATCCATTCAGGAGTTCCAGCAGATGAGGAGTCCTTCATGTTTGCCTCAGTCATCATTCTTGAGAGCCCAAAATCACAAATCTTGACAGCCCAATGCTTATTCACTAGACAATTTGCGCTCTTTAGGTCACGATGAACTATCTTCATGCGGTGTATGCACATCAACCCCCTTTAGCCAACAAAAAATCCAGTCAGTAATCTACACTACTTACAATCATAATGATGAATGGATTCATACATCAATTATATGGTTTTTTTTATTTATTTAAATGGACAAGTGATATTTTGATAATTATGATAATCCTCTGCAAGAATCTATTGTATGGAATCTCAAGACATGCCAAATTTCTTAGCAAGGTTACGATCATAGTTTATATTACGTCAATGAAGTTGACAGCCTAAAATGCTACTTGGATAAAATCTTCCATTTCTACCATCTGCAGAGACGTTGCAAGCAAACAAAGATGAAATTGTTTCAGACAGTTCTGTAAAACATCTATGAGCCAAAATTAATTTAACACCTCGAAGAAAAACAATGAAATATTTTGAGAATGATCCTTCTACATTTCTAGCATAGCCAGCATATAGGAACTGACTACATATGATACTTTAATCAGACAATTATATGTGGGAGGCCACTGATGTGTCCATTGACTACATGAATCTCGTTTCTAATTCTTTCCACCCATTTACTTGGAGCAATTATTTTTTCATTTAGAAACTGAGATCTACTGCACTGGCAACATTACTATACAGCAGATCAAAACTCATCGAGTCTTGCCATCTTTTAATCTAGATCTTAAAGAAAACATTTAACCATAATCCACGCACTGCTCACGGTGATCTACTAAATGTCCGTTGAAGTTTACTCATTATTTGATTGCATTGCTGGGACTATTCCTTTAGCCACTGCAATTATCTTAACAGTCATTTTTTCCCCACTTCAGGGAACATTTTTGGAACCTTCCATAAATTAGTCAAATCAAGATACCTCCTCCAGACTCTAGCCATCAATGTGATCCAATAACTAGAGAAAAAAGTCCGATATAGCTGAAATGATAATACTAATTAAATGGCTCTTTCTCGTCTATTTTACTATCTACATAAGTTCCCTATAATCGTAAAGCAAGCTGGTAAATAATGCATCAGAGTGTCAGAGAGACGTTCAAAGGCCTGATATTATCCCTATTATAGCTAACAATGTAATACCCATTTTGACTTCTAACTGTTCATTTCTTGTTGCAATTATCTTTCGGAATATTTTCTTGCCATATGCTGAGTACCGCTTAATCTAAATTTTGATAAGCTTGATAATATCATAATTGTAAAAGAGCATAAATCTGTTATGTAGATCTAATATGTAGTGCCCAAAAGAACTGAGACAATGAGTTATGGAAGGATAGACTTAACGCACCTGCATATATCGCGCAACATTTTTAGTTTCCTTCGCCAGCTAAGCTTCTTCTTCTGGCCACTTATATGAATCAAATAATACAAGGATCCCATCTCCATGTATTCTGTAACCATTGACAAGCGTGGAGGCTTTGTGCATGCACCCAGAAATAAAATGACTGCAGAAAACACGGTCAATCTCAAATCAGTGGAAAACAAAGGAAATTTGTATCAGAATATATATATACAAATTTCAAAGAGAAAAAGAAATATGGCGCATAATTAGAGGTAGTACCATTTGGATGCCGAATGCGGCTGGAAACAAAGAGTTCATCAGAAATTAATAAATAATCATTAATAATGATAATAATAATTAATAAATAATGCAGCAATAAAAGAGAAAAAATAATGATAATAATTATTATTAAATAATGCAGCAACAAGAGAAAAAAAACAGAACACAACAATGAAGGTGTTGCTGAGAAAATACCTAAGAATGGATATTTCATTGCAGAAATCTTCCATGTTCTCAGTAGTAAGATCTTGCTCTAAAAAAACCTTAATTGCAACATCTGTTCCATTCCAAATGCCACGAAAGACTTCTCCA
Source organism: Rosa chinensis (assembly GCF_002994745.2). NCBI lineage: Eukaryota > Viridiplantae > Streptophyta > Magnoliopsida > Rosales > Rosaceae > Rosa > Rosa chinensis. The sequence goes on from NC_037089.1 coordinate 43,458,411, forward strand.
AAGAATCCTGAAAAATGGAACAAGCAACAAAAATAAGCTCAATGAGTTAAACTTTTGTTTTTCAGAATGGTGAACTAGATGCTTTTCCTAGACAAGTGAAGCTTCTTATATTCTGGGAAACCTAATGTTTGCTAGATTAAGATGGACACACAGCATGTAAGAGAGCAGCCTGAAGTTGGAAGTGATCTCATGCAATTACCATAGTGTCTTAATGAGAGTACCAAACTTCATAAATGACCAGCAACATTAATCAGAAACTCTTCTACACAAAAGTATCTTGTATTATTTGAAATTTTTCTCCTACTTGTGAAAACTTTACTACTATCTGTGATCGCGTAAAACAAAAGGAATGATGATGTACTGATGTGTTCATGAACTTGAACAATGATGTAAATCTACGAGTAAGCACTGCTATGATATATCACCTTTTTCCTGCAGCAAAGTTACTCAGATGTCAATGCCAACACTATTAGGACCTTTAAATTTTCTGTTGGAACGCTTAGTACTGCAGTATATATATATAACACCCAACAATAACTTAAAAAGAGTCACAAGTTCATGAAAGAAACGATCTAAATCAAGCTGGAAGAGCAGCTAGATTTAGAAAAGAAACAGAGCAGTGAAGTTTTATAGAAGTTAATTCTTACCTATTCCAACACGAGTTCCAACACTCAATTCTGAGAAATCAATATTCCATTCTTGGTAAGGCAATAGAGGTTTGTTATCAAATGTGGCAGATTCAAGAATTCTGTTCCATGTTGAAACCAGTTCAGCACTTCTCGTGAATTCTGAAGGTCCAGCCCTCTCAGATGTTTGGCTCCTATACTGATGCGGCGATGAAGGTAATGATATTGCTTTCTGTGTACTGATTTGGTCCTGAGGAAGAAAACATATAAGCAGGCTTCAATGAGAATTTCACCACAATCTTCTTGATCAAAGTAGTGTTACGTATGGCTGTCTGATAAGTAAATAAAAGTCATGGAGAAATCTAAGAAGCTGAGATTTGTAAAAAGAAAACTAACAAATTACTCTATGCAATCTGTTAAGAAAAATAATCTTAAGAAATACTTTCTGCACTAGAGAATTTGCGCATTTGGCAAGGCACATGATTACCATTATCTTCTTTATCAAAGTACTATATGTATGACCGTCCAATAAGTAAATAAAAGTCATGGAGAAATAGCTGAGATCACTAGCACACACCCCCACCCCACCCCCCCAAAAAAAAAAAAAAAAAAAACCTACACCAAAATCCAAAACTACTTCTGCAAGATTTGAATTCTCTTCTTTTACATGCGCTCTCAAATTAGGACTTGTAGATTTCCTATCTCTTTCAGAAGATAGAAAGCAGCTCCTTGTGGCGTTTATTTCTTCATCAACTTAACGGACAAAGAAAAGAAGAAACATATTTTGACAACTCTTCCTAAATTGAAGTGCCTTGGAGACATTGCAAAGGAAAAGCAAAAGACAAGATGACATTTGAGTTTTATTTTTCCTTTTGAGGAGAACATGAGTTCTAAATATCGTACATGTGCATTTTCCATGCTATCTGATAAGTACTCGTACAAAACAAGTAAAGAAATATGGCATTTTAAAGAATCAAAACCATAATTTTACTGAGAATCACAGACTTGAATACAATATTTTCTGGTTTTTCCAATGTGACTCTTTAATACCCAACCCACAACGTGGTCCATTAATTCGAAGATATATTTTTGCAGTCCCTTTCTAAGGATAATATTTTTTAAAACTTGGCCAAATCGGAAACTATTTAATTATCTAATCCTGAATGTATGAAGATATATAACAGACAAAAACCAGTGTATAGACTTGATCCCTATTTTTGGCTTCTTCATTATTATTTTCAGCAATAAGTTTTAAATGGGGACCTAACAAATCTCATACTTTGATCATGGAACCACACCTTGGAGTTACCTACTGTATAAAGAGATTCCTACTTATACGGTAGTTTACAGGAATAGCATAAGGATTAATAAATAAGATCTACCTCAAGCTTCCCTAAAACATGGTAACATACCCATAACTTATATGCATCCAGGTGAGCAGATATTAAGCCTCAATTTTGTACACAGAAATATAGAAAGCAGTTGATACATAACAAAGCAACAAGTACAGGCATCCCGTTGACATAGCTTCAATGTGTCACAAACACTTTCCTATTACTAAACAAATACACCATATATCCTTCAAATATAAGCATACGCTAGAAGCAATAATTTCCAGTACAAAATAAATATTTGTCAATATCATGTGTTTATCAAAGTATCATACTCGAGTATTATGAAAAAAACTTATTTGATGTAGAATTGACCAAGTTAAAATAAAGTCAGCAGAACGAGAGAAACATACATTATTCTGAAGATTATTACTGTCATTTGAAGAGTGGCTGTATGACCTCTCATCTCCCTGCCCTCTTAAGAGACGGTTTTGCTTCAATGTTTCATTCATCGCACGTACAGCCCTAATGTTGTTGATTGAATACCCAGTTATTGAGTTATGGATATATATACAAATCCAAAAATCATATAAATAACATTTAAAGCGTGATCCAAAGAATGATGGGTCTGTGGAAAGTATGATCAAACTATGCATAGACAAATTAACCAAGTCATACACAGACTATCATCATATACCAAGTATAAGGACTGCTCTACGGTTTGAGCCAAATGAACAGTGAGTCAACTCACCATTGCTTTCGACATGCTACAGTGATGAATCCAAGTGAATAATTGAAAACAAGTGCAAATAACAAACTAATATGGACTACAAAGGTAGTACACGGCTAATAGCTTGAAGAAATCCAACGAATTACTCTACCATAGACTATGAATGTCACCATATGAAAATCAACATCTAATGATCTTTTAGATTAGCATCTTATATGGTTTAAGAGTGCAGAAATTTTTCCACTAGCTAGTCCATATTGGTTTTGCAGCATGAAAGTGAACTAGTTATATTCGAACATTTCACCATTGTATCAGGCTATCAGCTCAGTTTTACATTATTACCCTAAAACTTTAATTGGTGCTTCTGCTTTTTAATCAAAGTTAACTAAGTGTCAATCCCTCCCTTACTCACCAAATTCAATCTATCCTTGACAAGAGTACTTCTGGTAAGGCGCAATATGATGATAAAGGAAAAAAAAAATTTAAAGTTAAAACCTCCGCACACAAAGATCAAAATATAATAGCAGCCTACAAGGCTCCGCAAGAGATCCTTTATAATCAGACTACATTCCTTGACAGATTTATTTCCATGGCTCCAAATGCTCTAATAGGTGAATCCATCAACGCTAAGTGATGAAATATCAAATCCATAGGGCACAACTGTTAATATTAAATGTTCCTAAATTTAAGAAAGAGAACCTAAATTTAAAAGTTTACTTGCCTTTCTGTGTAAGAAATTGTTGATAGATGTATTAAACTATTAACAGCATTCTGCCTCACGACAAGTTCCTAGCGATCCTTACATCGGCAATTGTATCGCAAAGCACCCAGGAATACCCAAAAAAAAATATACATGTTGTGGGCCAAGAAAGGAACAAATATGACATCATCTTTCATCTCTAACGACAATATATGATCATAAACTATAATATATTTGATAACAAAACCAAAAACAACGCCTATTATTTTTTCCTCAGGTTTTATTCTCCTAGTACAATTCCAAATGAACCATGAAAACTTCTCTTCATAAAATAACTTTCAGATTATATCAGAAATTACATCGGTCTTAAGTTCTGACAATAAAATCAAATGGAAGATGCAAATCACATTCTTACAGTATAAAGAGACTATAAAGACTAAAGAGGAGACAAAAAAGGTATGAGCATGCCCAATAAACTAAACCAAACAGATGCACGGAAATTTAATACAGGGGAAAATATCAGTTTGCCACAATGGAGAATAACAATCTATAATGAAGTAAACACTTCTCTTGGAAAACATGAAATAAACATCAACCTTACGATGTCATCACCAATCTCTGGAGTAATACTAATGCTTCTTCTTCTTAATCTACGTGCTTCTGATGTTGATGCACCATCTGACCTGTAGCTACAATCAAGAATTGAGGACAAGCAGTCCAGCATGAATACAAATATTTTTTAGGTTATGTAGATAAGCTAGGAAAGAAAATCCAATGCAAGACAAAAGAAAATATTAATAAAAGATAGTAGTATTCAATTCGAAATTCAGCAGACCATAACACCAAGCCTGATATGAATGGTTTAACTTTATAATCCTATTAAAGAAAATTTCCAATGCTTTCCAACGAATAAGCGGTATATGTGTCAAAAATTCAGTTCTAATTGACCTCTCCTCCGAAATATAGTATAGATGTAATGAGAATTGATGTACGCATCATGTAACCAAAAATGGCTGCTCCCCACTCCCTCACACCCATCACAAACAAAAAAGACTGAAAGCTACATTAAGTACTGGCAATCAGTTTGAGCCAAAAAAAGTGCCCTCACAATTGCTAATCCCACCATCCACCTCTACACCTAGCCAATCTGGAAGAAATCTAAATAATGAGGTGATGCATGTTCCTTAGTTAAGGAATAAGACTTGTATGACTGCTGTCTATTCATTGCCTTAGGATGCAAGAAAAGTTTGGATAATTAACTATAACACCTATCTCTAGATCTAATTTTCATGTAAAGGGATTATTATAAGATCAATAGAAATAAAACCTTGATTTAGGCATGTCATCAGCATAATCTCTAAAAGACTTCCTATCACCACCGAGCATGGACCGGCCACGTGCCCGAAAGGAAGGATGTTCTGGACTGAAAAACCAAATGAAAGGAAAAAAATAATTACAGCAAACAAATAAATGAAGACATTGCTTCAAGAGAACAGGAATTCTGAACAACTTTAGATATCCTAGCCAGTAACTTAAACACAATTCCAACCACAAATCATACATACATACATACAAAAACAGGGATACGTGTGACTGATAATTGAGTTGAACGCTAGAGTTATACATTTCCCACATGTAAGCATCTCTATATGTTAATAAAAGTGGACAAGAACTCCACAAGCAACAAGGAGAAGAAAAAAAGAGAAACATCATAGACTAGAAAGAACACTACAAACTCTTAACTGAAGCAGACATAACTCCCAAAGAAACTGAGCCTAGACTGCACCTAAGATACATGTGACCTGCTAATTGAGTTGGATGAAAAAGTACATTTCCCACATGTAACCATCTCTATATATGAGCATGTTACTCAACAGAAGTGGACAAGAAGTCCACAAGCAACGAGGAAATTAACATTAAAGACTAGAAAGACCAACACTACAAACTCTTAACTGAAGCAGATAAAACTCCCAAAGAAACTGAGCCTACACTACACCTGCCATCCAGGCAATCATAATTAAAGACGTGTTGTAATCTCTAAATTCCTCTGAAACAGAAGCCCATAAATCTGCCAGGCATTTTACTCTAATCCAAAGTTCCTCCAGCCCTACACCTCTGTAATCTTTAAAAGTTCTTCTATTTTTCTCCATCCAAAGCACCCAAGTGATGATAGCTAGCACGTTACAACCACATAGAACCTTAGCCTTTTTACCTTTGCCGAAACCAGATCCCCTTACACTTAAAAACCAGACCTCCAAAAATAGCCTCTCCCACAAGCGAGAAGCAACTTCACACTGCACAAATACATGGTCTCCATTCATTCCCTGCATATAACACAACACACCAATGGGAAAAAACAAGCATTTGGTCTTCCTTGCTGAAGAATATCACAGGTATTAACCCTCCCAAGCACCACCAACCAGCCTAAGATCTTGATCTTTGGGTGGAAATTTTGACTTTCGGATACAACTTAGGTGGTTTATATTTCCCAGATCTGTGTAACTGTGTGATTCTTTTTCCCTGTTTTGTACCTTTCATTCCAGTGTTTGCTGGATAAGAGACTGCCAATCCACCAATGTTTCTATTGTTCCTCTTTTCTTTATTCCTGAATCATCCATCCTAGGTGTAGCCCCAAAAAGAAAACTAACAGCTAGATCAACACCTCTGGC